>NW_005199806.1:0-2171 GCF_000372725.1 Emiliania huxleyi CCMP1516
GGGGGGGGGGGGGGGGGCTGCAGACCACCCGGCCGAACTTCAGAGTCGCGGTGATCCTCAAATACCGCTCAAACGCACACGATGTTGTCTGAGCCCTGGCTGTCAGGCTGTCAGGTGCTGTCAGGTGATCTGTCGGGCACTGTCAGGCACTGTCAGGTGCCTCTGTCAGAACCAGCTGTCAGGTGCTGTCAGTGCTGTAGGGTGCTGTCGGGTGCGTGTCTGACATCAGAGTGTTCTGACAGCTCTCCGCGCGGGCAGGTGTGTGTGTGTCGGAAGTGCACCGGAAAAAAGTTCAGATCTTCGAGATCTATGCTACCACTCAGAGTGGTACGGCTATGCGCACAGTCCATCTTTGAGCCTGAGAGTCGGCCTACAGGCGAGGAAGAGCTCTAGAGCTGAACAAGCTCGTGCGGTGCGCGTCACTGCTCACTCCGCCACTCGTGTGGCCAAACCGCTTGCATGTTGCAAGTTGTGTTGCATTGCCTGCTCCGACGACTTGTTGAACCGTGCTTCATGCTGACATTTAGATACTCAAGAGAGCCGTGACCGGTATTTACGACACGCTGAAGTTCAGCTGTCAACGAGCGTGGACCGGGGCGAGGGCGATCTGGACACTGGTCGTCGATGACCGCTGCGGCTTATTAGAGCAGTGTGGATGGAAGCACCCCCCCCCTCTCACGCATAAGTCCTCCAAGAGTTGTGATCCGACACTGAGAGCCGCCGCCAGCTATGCGCTTTGCTGCGTTGCCAGTGCCGTTCAGCACCGCATGCGTGTGCGCGGCGCGTTCGTCGAGAAGCAGCACAGGATGAGCGAGCATTTCCTTGCTCGGCGACTGTATGCTAGAGGCGTTCGTCAACTGCAGCACGGTTGCGTGCTTCAAGCGCTCCTTTCCCTCGCCGTTTGCATGCAGGATGAGCGGGTGGGCCACGGCGCGCCCTGGCGGTTGAAACCGAATGCTCAGCTCACTTGCATCGAACTGTAGATGCCGTGAGGGACTTGGGTACGGATGTCCCTTTGCGTAGCATGCCTGCATTGGACCTCGAACCGCAAAAGGGTTGGGACCGTGGCATTCCCCAAGGCTGAGGAAGACGCCACTGTCGGAATCCAATTTTAGCTCAAAGGGCAACGGCTCATGCCTGGAACGATTCACGTACAGGAAGTGTAGCTGAGACTGATCCGCCGTGCGCTCCGTACGCCCGACCTCACGGCCCATGTAGGAACTGCATGGCTTGCCCTTGCTGCACGTTTTCCAGCGGTTCAGCAAGCGAATCTGGCGCTCGTACATGTGCTGTAGCGTCGATCCTGACGACGCCAAGTATCCGCCCGAGTTGCCAAAGCAGGCCAAACCACCTGCCACACAAGCATCATGCCCAATGGCATAGCGCTGGTACATGTCCTCATAGCATTTGGGCCACGATGCACATTCCGCACTCGCCAGCACAGTTGGCCTCCGCCCTCTGCTCGTCGATTCCGCAAGCGCCCGTTCTATGGTGGCACTTGGCGAATGCGCAGCTAGCACGGTGTCATGGCCATCGACCACCACCATGCGCGCCGACGGCGCCAAGAAGTCGACGAGCTGCGCGGCCCTCCTCCCACCATATATTTTGACTGACGACCCCTCGTACCAGCTCCAGCGCCTCTGCCCCATCCCACCCACTATCAAAGGCACTCGCTTCATTGCCGCCGAAAGGCCGAGTAGCCATGGAGTCCTTGTGGGCAGCGAAGTTGCATACGTGAAGAGGAACATGCTGTGCTGTAGGGTTCCTGGCCAGTCGGCAGCACGAGCCACGTCTGCACAGATTCTCAGCTCAGCGTCCGTCAATGGCGGCTCCATCGGCGCAACGTGGCACGATTCTGCTCTTTGGCTGCTGCTCTCTTGGTGTTTAGTAGCTCATCTTCAAACTTGAGAATGTAGAGATAAAGTCGGGCAGGCTAGGGCTCTCTTGCCCGCAACCCGATGCCAATCATCCGGCCCGCTGGTTGCGCTTCTGAGCTCCCCGGCCCTGGATGTGCGGTTGATGACTGCACTCCAAGTGCTCCAAGGTAACGATTGAGCAACGATGGATGCATAGCTTTGGTAAGGCAATCAACAAGCATGTGGTCTGTGGGAACCCAACGAACTTGATCACCGTAGGTCTCCACTCCCTCTCGAACAACAAGCAAGTCGAGA
>NW_005199805.1:0-2171 GCF_000372725.1 Emiliania huxleyi CCMP1516
CAAGACCGGCCACGGCTACGTCAACACAAGGCGCATCGCCTACCACGACGCGATCTTTGTCAAGCGCAACAACTTCAACCTGCTGCTCCACACGAGACGTTCGGCGGCGGCTTCTCGCCCACCGCCGTTCTCAAGCTGCACCGCCTCGCGCGCAAAGTCGCGCGCGCGCAGCGTTGACCGCACCGCGCACGGCCTACTCGCCCAAGTACTCGCTCTCTTTTATGGTCCCACCATGATCCATGTAGAGCGCATCTCTCTCTCTGTTGTGCGAGGCGTGAACCGCGCCATTCGCTCTCACCTGGCAACCCTGTCTGCACGTCTCGCGCGCGCGTGAAGGGCCGCCTACCCGTGGCATGCCGCCGGATCGGGCCAAGACTAAGGCTGCAGGATTCGGCCCCGCCTGCTGCGAGTGCCCTTCCCGTTGAGGTGTCCATCTTATGTGCAGTCGGGCTACAACTGTAGCGCGTTGGCAGGATCCCCATAACAGTCGTCCATCCACACACCCCAAAATTGAAGTCGACCGCCCAAATCAGTCCCCCCCCCGCAAACTCTAAAGACTAAACCACCACAAACTACAGTCTGCAGGGGCTCCAGGCCCCAAATGACGTGCGAGTGTTAGAGTTGTTTGGTATTGCTAAAAATCTCTCTCTCTCTCTCTCACTCACACACACACACCCAGATCCCAGTCAGTCTTCAAAAATCTCTCTCTCACACACTCTCTCGGCTACGGGACCGGCCCCAGCTTCGGCTGAGGGCTAACAAGCTGCCGAGCCCAAATCACTGTGAGAGTCGTGATTTCTTGTTGGTTAATAAAGATCTCTCTCACACACACACGATCACCACCACACACACGCCAGCAACACTCTCCCAGCACGATAAAGAAAAAAATCAGCGGGGCGCACAGCACAACACATGTGTGTATATAATATACAAATTACAGAAGCACAAGAAAATATTCACACCTCACACACAATGCGCTTCGCAGAGCCTGTCTTTGTCCCGTATCACGCGCCGCTCCAGCGCGGCACGCTGGTCGACCGGCGGGACCGCTTCATCGCCGAGGTTGCGCTCGACGGCCAGCCGGCCAGCGTGCTCGCGCACTGCATCAATCCCGGCCGGATGGAGGCGTTCGTGCGGCCCGGCGCACGGGTGTGGGTCCTCCCTGCGGAGAAGGCCGACCGAAAGCTGCGCTACTCGTGGGAGGCGATCGAGGTGCTGGGCGTCCGCGGCGCCAACATCATCGCCTCGACAAACACCGTCCGGCCCAACCTGCTCGTGCGTGCGCTCCTCGAGGCGCGATGCCTCCGCGACCTCTCCTTTTGCGAGCTGCGTGCCGAACGCAACTTTGTCGCCGGCAGCCACTCGGGGCGCGTCGACTTCCTTCTCGACGAGCAGAGCGCCTCGCCCCACTACGTGGAGGTCAAGAACTGCCACATGGTGTACGAGGACGGCTGGGGCTACTTTCCTGACTCCGTCTCCGCACGAGCGACGCGGCACGTGGACGCGCTCGCTGCGCTGGTGGCTGGAGGGGCGCGTGCCTCCGTCATCCTCGTCGTGCAGCGCTCCGATGTCGAGCACGGCGTGCGTCCGAGCGCATTCCATGACCCCGCCTTCGCCGCCGCGGCGGTCAAGGCTGCGCAGGCCGGCGTGCAGTTCCGTGCCGTCCGAGCTAGCGTCGACCTGCAGGGCACCTACCTGACGCACGAGCTGCCGGTCGACCTCTCGGGCCACGCCTCACCCACCGTGCTCACCGACGTGGGGAGGCAGTGGGAGGCGAACCGCGAGAGCACGGGGTGGACTCGCTCGGCGTCCGGCAGCCGCGTCGCCAACGGTCCCTTCCCTCACCATCTGGCGGCGGCGAGGCAGGCGGCCAAGCGGGCCAAGCAGGAGGCACAGGGAGCGGGCCCGGACACCTCGCGAGGGAAGAAGAAGCGAAGCGACGGCGGCAGTAGCCGCGGCGGCGGCAGCGGCGGCGGCGTGGGTGGCGGCGCTGGCTGCCGCGGCGGCGGCGGTGGCAACGCCAGTGGTGGCGACTCCAGCAGCGCTGGCGGAAGGGCCCGTAGCGCCCGCATCGCTGGTGGCAGCGCCGGTGCCGGCGGCGGTGCGGCCTCTCCGAGGACCGTGGAGTTGGAGGCGGCCGTCGGCGGAAAGCCGGCAGACCCCGCAGTCGG
>NW_005199804.1:0-2171 GCF_000372725.1 Emiliania huxleyi CCMP1516
AATTCATGCTTCACCCTCCCCCCACCAACAACTACCCTCCCTCCACCCTCCAGTCAGATCACATGTATTTTAGGAAGTTCATGGGGCACCGCACGCTCCTGACAATACTCTCGCGGCCAGAGGTCCTCACTACGGGACCAAAAGGAGGGAGGTCCTCACACAGACACAGGCCCACAGCGCGCGGTCTTGTTCACACCTCCCACGGCGCTATCACAGATCACCATGGGAGGAGCCAGGGCAAGCAAGAGAGAGCCACAGGGGGAGGCGAGCTAGTCCCCGCACAAGGCTTAGTTAGTAAGCACAAGGGGGGTCCTGTCAACGTGCAAAACGCGTTGATACAGATGTGAAGAAAAGAGGACTTTTGTATCGATCGTGCAAAATCTCCCCCGTCTACTAAGATCTTGTTTCGATTATCTCCATCATGATAAACCACCTTGTGTGTGTGTGTGTGCACACACACAACCACCTTTCGATCGATTGCTCATTCCTGATCGATTGCTCCCTCCCTCAACCTTCTCCGCGCTTGTTCTTCGCTCACGCTTGATAACTGCACTTTACTGTCCATGTCACCCGAGGCGGCGATGGGAGGGCCCGCCGACACACACACACACACACACACACACACACACACACACACACACACACACACACACACACACACACACACACACACACACACACACACACACACACACATACCCGCCGCCAGTTAGCCTGCCCTGCCTGTTAGGAGCCCGAACCCTCCCTCGCATGGCCTCAGAGTGCTTCGTCGGCGTAAAGCCCTTCGAGCGAGCGCTTGTCAAGCTGCTCTCGTCAGACGGCGTCCCACTCCCTCGGTGCTCCGCTCACCCGCTTCTATCCGACGAGCCGCCGGCGCCGGCGCTGACTTGGGAGCGGCTGCACTCGGAGGTGCACCCGGCCGGCACCGCGGCGGGCGGCGCGCTGCCCGCCTCGCGCGTACAGCGGAAGTGCTGGCAGATTGAGTCGCTCGCCTCGCTAGCTGCGGTGCTCGTCGAGGGCCTGGCAGAAGCGGGCGCCTCGCCTGCCACCGCCGCCGCTGCCGCCGACTCTGTCGAAACTAGTGAGGCTAGAGCCGCCGCAGTTGAGCCTGCTGCGAGTGCTACGGGCTCTACTGCTGCCACTGCCACTTCTCCTGCCGCCACTGCCACCGCTGCAAACCGTGCCACCGCTGCCACCGCTGCCATCGCTGCCTCCGCTGCTACTATCTCGGCCGACGTCGCTGCCGGTGGGAGGAGATGGCACCTCGTCGACTTCGCCGGCGGCTGCGGCCCGCTTGGCTTGCCTCTGGCGGCGATGCTGCCGCACTGCACAGTGACCATCGTCGAGCTCAAGGCGAGGTCGCTCGAGATTGCGCGCGGCCGCGCGGCGGCGGCCGGCCTGACGAACGTCCGCTTCGTGTGCGGCGACCTCGGCGCGTTTCACGAGCCGTTCGACGTCGGCCTCGCCCTCCATGCCTGCGGCACCGCCTCCGACCTCGTGCTGCGCGCGTGCGTCGCCGCTCGCGCTTGCTTTGTCGTCTGCCCGTGCTGCACCGGCGCGCTGAGCTGGCCCGAGATTGCCCGAGATTGACCGAGATTGGCCGAGATTGACCGAGATTGGCCGAACTGCACCGGCACGCCGAGATTGCCCGAGATTGCCCGAGACTGCCCGAGATTGCCTTGCGATTGCCCGAGCTGCACCGGCGCGAACTTTCCCGCAGGCAAGCTGAGCGCGGCGCGGCGCGACGTGTACCGCTTCGGCGCCGCCGGCAGCAACGAGGCGCGCACACCCACTCTTTGGGGAGTGGCGGGAAGAGTGGTTGTTGGTTCATTGGGAGTGGCGAGGGAGCGGTTGTTAATTAATGGCTGGCTGACGCCGGCGGCAGCGCGCGGGTGGCCTGGCCAGGGTGGCCTGTCCCCTTGCCTTGCTCTTCAACAGCTCGCTCGCTCCTCTCTAGTGCTCCTCTCTAGTGCTCCTCTCTAGTGCTCCTCTCTAGCGCTCCTCTCTAGTGCTCCTCTCTAGCGCTCCTCTCTAGTGCTCCTCTCTACTGTAGTGCTCTCTCTGGTGCTCCTCTCTAGTGCTCCTCTCTAGTGCTCCTCTCTAGTGCTCCTCTCTAGTGCTCCTCTCTAGCGCTCCTCTCTACTGTAGTGCTCTCTCTGGTGCTCCTCTCT
>NW_005199803.1:0-12188 GCF_000372725.1 Emiliania huxleyi CCMP1516
CACACACACTGTGTGTGCGTGGGGAAGTGTACTTGCTCTTGCCTCCCCTTAACTAAGTCCTTATTCACTAGGCGCCGGGCGGGAGGAGCCTCTCGGCGCCACTGCAGCGCGAGCTGCTCGAGGCGAGACGAGACGCCTTTGAGCAAGACCAGAGGTGTGCGAGATATGGGGAGATATGGGGAGATAGGGTGAGAGCAAGACCAGAGGTGTGCGCAGCCCGAGCCCGGAGGGGAGGGGAGGGGGGGAGAGGGGTTTGGGGGGAGGGGAGGGGAGGGGGGGAGAGGGGAGTTTGGGGGGAGGGGAGGGGAGGGGGGGGGAGTGGGGGGGGGGGGGGGTTCACCACTCTGAGGCCTCGGCGGGCGCGGCACCCCGTAGGTCGGCGCTCGTGAGAGAGCAGCAACGGGAGGTGATCGCGCTGCAAAAGCAGCTCGCGCTGCTCGGTTGCACGCCGCCCGCCGCCAGCGCCGCCAGCGCCGTCGCCGCCAACTCGCCCGCCTCGGCACCGGAGGGGTATAACACTTCTCCGCCCGGCGCCGGGGAAGGGGGTGGGGAAGGGGCGAGCAGCCACCACCGCCCGAGCGCATCGACGCCCTTCCTCGTCTGATTGCGGCGCCCGGTCTCTCACGCTGCCGCCGCAAGTGGCCCCGGGTTGCGACTGTCTCTTGTCCTTTGTCGGAGTGTGTGTTCGGATTGATGTGCCGTGATCTCTGAGTTCTGTGGGCCCTGGGGAGCGGCGAGGGGCGAACCCAGGACAGAGCGAAAGTGTGTGGTGCCCGTGTCTCGTGATCGATTATCTTTATGTGCAATGTAAGCGACGAGAATGCCATGCTCGTGACCGAAGGCTACGGCCCCGTCGTGACTAGCCCCGTACACGCCGCTTTCGTGGGGGCGCGGAAACACACCAATAACACGGCGGAGCTGTCAGCGCTTGCGGCGCTTTTTCGCTCACTACTCCACACGGCACCACGACCAGCAGGCTCACGAGGGGTGAGGTTCGAACGGACAGCGAGTACGCGATGGCGTGTGCGACGGGGAGAATTTCCCCGGGGGAGAACGCACACGAACTAGCGAGCTATCTTCGTACTTCGAGCAGCGTGGCGGCATTTAGCGTCGAGGCACGAAGTGACATGGAGACACGTCAAGGGACACAGTGGTCATAAGTGGAACGACTACGTCGATAAGAAAGCTGACCTCGGCAGGAGCGGCGCGAGGGATTGCGGCGCGCCGGAGTGGCAAGACGAGTCTGTCCCAACAGACGCAGACGACGGGGAGAGCAGCACCGTGGGCGACGACATGCCTATCAACGGAGGAGGTACATGTACAACCATCCCACTCGACGACATCGGTGATGGGGCCTCTAGAGCTACGCCGATGACCCACCCGACTCCCCCGAAACAACAAACCGCCGCGTAGCGCCCCGCCCTCACCGCCTAAAGCCCCAGTCGTGGAGCAGGGGGTGATATGGATTTCATACACGCCGAGCGCGCAAGCGCGACACATCGGAGACAATAGGCTGATCCGGCGTGAAAGAGCTATCGACATCGACCTTGACCCAGCCGATTCCACCGATGTCGACGTCATTACCTCCGCGGCTACCGCGCTTTCGCTCGACGACACCGTGGAGAATCGCACCTTGCCGAGGCGATAGGCCGAATCACTTTGGGCCCCGCCCCCGCCCCCACCCCTCGGGGTGGGGGCACCCGCCCCTGTCGGGCGCCGCTTGCGGCGCCTGGCAGGGGCACCCCCTGGGTGGGGGCCGGCGATTCCCATGCCGGCTCTCCGCCACAACCCCCGCCGGGAGGGAATCCCTGCTCACAGAAAAGGGCTCCGAGCCCTGTCTCGCGCACGCCCCTGGCGGGCGCCGCGGACCAGTTCCGCGAGCGCTTGTCAGTGGGCGGTGTGCGGTTCTTGCCGTAGTTCCTCTTCGGTCGCCTAGCCCCGGCGCCGTCTGTCGGACGCCTGCGTGTCACGAGTGCGAGCCGCTCGCGGTTCGTACGCCCGCTTGCGGGTTCGAGTGGCGGGCCATCCCGCTTGCGGGATGGCTTAGCGGGTTCGAGCCGTCATACATTGGCTGCCGGGGTGTGCCGAGGGGGGGCTGGGTGGGCGGTAAGCCGTCATTGCCCGGCGCTGCTTGCAGCGCTCTGGGTGGAAGTGGCGGCGCTCCAAGAGTGGCGCTCTCGGGAAGAGGTTCCTCCTTTCCGCTCCCCCCCCCGCAAGGCGCGAGACACACGAAACCGAAGACCAAAATCCTGGGGCCAGTTTTGCTGCGTGCGTGTGACTCTCTCGCAGCCCCTGTGTGACCCCCGTCAGCGTCACCTGTCTCCTGTGTGGGTGGGTCCGTGTGTCGTCGACGTCCCACATCTCCCGAAGGATTCATAATATTGTTACGTGAGAGTTATAAAAGGAGCACGACGCCCAGCTAGTCTACAGCGCTTTCACATGCAGGTGTGTATGCCAGGACGAGGAGCGGAGAGAGGAGTAAGTAAGCCTGTCCGGCGCCTCGAGCCACACGGCCTCCTTCAGCTTCCGTCCCACTGCTTGAGCCCAAGCTCTGCCGGGCTGCGATTCCGGTTGGCCTCCACGACCTTCCGCCCCGAGGCATCGCGCGCAAGGCCGCCGTTCTGCTTCCGATTCTTCTGCACCGTGTCATTGGCGTCAAAATCCTTGGACGCGATGCCGCGCACGCCCTTGTCGCCCCTGATGTCCTCGTACTCCTTCTTGCGGTACTCGCTCATGTACTGCCCAGCATTCGCGCCGGCGCCTTCCACCTTGTTTGGCGCAACGGTGGCTTTGGATCTCGCAATTGCGCTCAGCGGCACCGCCGCAAGCGCTGCCGCGCTGCCGCGCAGAAGATGCGCCCTCGGCATGGAGACTGCGTCCGCCGAGTGCGAGCAGGCAGCCAGGACGACCAGACAGCGCAGCATGGGCTAGGAGGCTGCCCACGAGTCTGTTTCACCTCACTGCGTCCCCTCTCCTTCGCCTCCGTTCGCGGAGCGCGAAAAGAATTGGACTCGGGCGTGCCCATCCGGTTTGTTTCGATTTTTCTTTTCGGGCACGGGAGCGCTCACACCGAGCGTACGACAGCAGACAGGCTTGGCACCGAGTCAGAGCCATGCGGCTCCCAGCGTGGCTCCAAGGCCTCTCCCAGCCAGGCGGATACGCCGCCGTCGCCGCGGCGGCGTGGCTCCTGGCCAAGTACACGCCGCCGCTCTCCGCGATTGTGCGGGCGCTCAAACGGCCCGCAATCCTACACAAGCGGCAGAGCGGATCCATCCCGACGCCGGGCGGCGAGCTGGACTCGCTGGTCGACGCTGATTTCACGCCGCCGCTGCCGGAGCCGGTCGTCCAGGTCCTCACGCGCTGCTGCCTCTGCTTCCTTGCGACGTCCTCTGGCGACTCGCCGCACCTGTCGCTGATGCGCTTCTCCTTCTCGCGCTCGCTAGCGGCTCAGAGGCCGGGCGCTGAGGTGCTCATCGTGTCGACTCGTCGCAGCACGAAGAAATACGCGACCCTCTGCGCCAACCGGAACGTCGCCCTTCTCGTGCACGATTTTGCGGGCGAGAACGAGAGCGACCTGCTCAACTACACGGCCCTCGAGGGGCGGCCTCGCCACTCGATCACCCTCTCCGGCGTCGTGCGCGAGGAGCGCGGGGAGATGGCGGAGCGGTACCGCGCCATACACCTCGAGAAGAACCAAGCCTATGCGCAGTTCATCGTCGGCGACGACATCGCCATCCTCACCGTCGAGATCGAGACCGCCCGCGTGTGTGATGTCAACGATCGAGTCAGCCACTTCGAGCGCCAGCAGCGCGGAAGCGCGGTGTGGGTCCAGACCGATTTGTGAATGTGCACTCATCGTGAAGACCATTCTGTTGTATCACCACGTCCACGACCACGCGCCCCACGTGCCACGAGCACACCGACCACCGCGCACCGGCACCCGCTGCACCTCCCACGCAGTGAAACCACCCCGGGGCCAACCGTCTTCGGTTTCGTCGCCAAGAGTGTACTCTTGGGCCCCGAACCCGAATAAAAAAACGTGTACCCCCTTGGAGTGATCTTGAGTGTTGCTCAGTGTTCAAACTTTACCGGTATGGGAGTTTTTGGCTGCTAACGTCAAACCCAAGGCCTGCACTAATCAAAAAGTGGTACGGGATACCAGTTGCCTCACGGAAATCAAAGCGAGTCGGAGTGCCTTCTTGGTGGCAAAATCGGCAAAATCGGCAAAATACCGGGTATTTTGCGGGTATACCTGGAAAAACCCGGGTATACCCGGGTAATACCCGCACTTTTGCATGGTTTCGCCCCCGGGACCACGACAGCCGCTACAACTAATGAAAACCCCGCATACACCACTTTCGCATACCACTATACCATACCACTCCAAAACTAATCAAAATATCGCCAAATACCGGTCTCATACCGGTAAAGTTTGAACAGTGGTGTTGCTATGGAGCGTCCGGTTCAACACGCGCTTGCGCGCTCGCGTCTGCTGCGCACCCAGCACGCACTTGGAGCACTTGGAGTGCAGTCATTAACCTCACATCCAGGGCCAGGGAGCTTAGAAGCGCACCCAGCGAGCCGGATGATCGGCATCGGGCTACGGGCTAGAGAGCCCTAAGTAAACACGGGTCCCCGAGGGTTGGCTCTGCGCTCCGAAAAGAAAGAAAGAAAGAAAACAGACAACCCAAGGGAGGGATGGCTCTGCGCTCCGGGTTTCCCCTAAAAGAAAGAAAGAAAGAAAACAGACAACCCAAGGGAGGGATGGGAGGGTTCCCAGGGACCTGCTTTTTTCTTGTGAGGCTGGCGCGCAGCGTTGCACGCTGCACCATATCGGTATACACATATGCGGCGCCTCGCTCTCGCCCTGGCGGCCCTACCTCACGCCGCAGCCTTCGCGCTTTCGTCGCCAGCAGTGCTGAAGTCGCCGCTCGATGGCCGCCTCTCGCGCGCAAGGCCGCTCTTTGTGCAGGAGCAGGGCTATGCGCAGGATCTGCCGACCGGGTGGAGCGCTGCTTACGCCGAGGACGGAGCGCTCTACTACGTCAACGAGCAGACGGGCGAGTCTCAGTGGGAGGCGCCGCTACCTCAGAGCTACGGCGTGGCCCTGTGGCGGCTCGTTCCCTTCGCCGGGGTGTACGATGAGTACGCGCTCGGCGCCGGCGAGCAGCAGGTGCTCGGCCGCTTCGACATGATGGCGCAGTCGCCGTACGTGTCTCGGCGACAGTGCGTCGTTCAGGTCTCCGCCGACGGAGTCGCCACCATGACCACGACCGGGAAGCCCGCCACAGTCTGTCGCCGGTGGGGCTCCGAGTGGTACTGGTTTCGGCGCGACACCGGGCGGCGGTACCGGACGCCGCTCACGCAGACCGAGCCGCACATCCTGGTCGACGGCGAGCAGATCAGCCTGGACTGCCACAACCCAGAGGCGGCCATCTACACGGTCGCCTGCTGCCAGGAGGCGGGCGGCGCAGGCGCAGGCGGCGGCGGCGGGGTGGAGTACAGCGACGACGGGTGCTGGATGTGGAACGGGGTGGAGTGGGTGCCCACGGCGTAAGAAAGAAAGAAAAGAAAGAAAACACATAAACCCCAAACGAGGGATGGGGGAGGACGACAGGGTCCACACCGCTGCACGAGCAGGATTTTGGAAGGACGATCAGGGGCTCTCCTGCTCCGGACAAGGGACACGACAGGCTCGCAGCGCGGTGCACGGTGGACTCCCTGGCCACTCGGAGCATGCTCGCTCAGCAAAGCCTCCGCCGGGCCGCGATCTCCGCGCTGTGGTGCCACGCTCGCGCGCTCGCCACCACGATCGCCGGTCCCTGCTCGTACGAGGTCGTGGTGAAGAAGTCCCGCTTCGTCGCGAGCGCGGCTCCGGTCAGCTCGGCCGAAGAGGCCCTCGCTTGGGTGCGGCGTGAGTCGGACGAGTCTGCGCGGCACAATTGCTTCGCCTACACGCTGTCGGACGGCTACAGCCGATCCAACAACGACGGTGAACCTGGAGGCACGGCAGGGCCGCCCATCGCCGCAGCCATCGCGGGCGCTGGCGTGGTCGATGTGGCAGTGCTGGTGAGACGCTACAGACTGGACGGCGGCGCGAAGCTCGGGACCGGTGGCCTGGTCCGGGCGTACGGCGGCGCGGCGCAGGGCGTGCTCGAGGCGGCGGCGCGGACGCCTCTTGTTCGGCTCGTGCGCGTAGAAGCGAAATACGCAACCTTGCATTTCCCAACTGGCGCTCGAGGACACGCGTTCAGCTGCATTCGACAGCATTCAGCTGCGTCCCCGCCCCGATGTTGGCGTACTCACACCGTAGGCTCGTCCCCCTGACGGTCGAGTTCGAGGCGACCGACACTGGGGCGGTGTATCGCGAGGCGGGCGGCTTCGAGGCGGGGCCGGTGTCGCCGGGAGACGGCGCGAGGACGAGGGCGACCTTCCGAGTCCCCGCAGAGCAGGCGGAGGAGGTGGCGCGCAGCATAGAAGGAGCGACGCACGGGCGCGCGACGGCGCGGTGGGCCGGCTTCGACGGCGGCGGCGAGGATTGCCGTGGCGGCGGCGGCGGCGGCGGCGGACCGACACCAATGGCGGCTGTTGCTGCGGCTGCGGCTGCGCCTGCAGCTGCTCTCGAGCAGGCCGCGCCTCCCGAGTTGGGTCGCGTGGATGGACTGCGTGAACTGGTGGACGGTTTGCCGAGGGAGGCGCAGGCGGCGGCGCTGCGGTGGTGCGACGCGCACGAGGCGGGTGCAGTCTCGCTCGTCGTGCTGGCGGAGCTCGACCAGGCGCTGGTCGGCTCGCTCCCCGAGGAGGCGGCGCAGGCGGTTGGAGAGCGGTTGTCCGTCCTGCGGCGGCAGCTCCTCGGTCCCACCTCTTGAGCCAGAATAAATATGTATGTATCTAAGGAGAGGATTCAACTTTGGTGGGGGAGCCGCTTTGGCCGCGTGGACCGTGCAAATCGTGGAGTTGCGAGTCACGCTCGGGCGGACGGCAGCATCGGATGCCAATTACCGTGTTCAATCCCCCCTCCGGGTGATGCCAGGGGCCCAGGGCAGCCAGGGCAAGCCTGGGCACCGCAAGGCTGAGCTGATGCGAGTGGGCCTAGACACTTCTTCTCGCGCTCGTTTTTTTTTACAACCACACAGAAACTTCGTCGAATCATTTTTCTTTCTCGAGCAAGCGGCGTAAAGGCCAAGTAGTCCCGAATCTCCGTGGTTGTTTCTTTCATTTAGCCAAAAACGCAAGACAGAACATACGACTTTGGCCCCCGACACGTCGTAACTTTTTTCTTTGCGGTGCTCTGCACACTCTGCCGCGTCCGGGTCTCCGATCAGCGGCCGCGCGGCTTGCCGGCCGCCTCCCACGCGACCAACCACTCGATCACATGCTCGTGCCTCTCGCGGCCGGCGTCGGAGTACGCGTTGTTGCCGGCCAGGTTCAGCTCCGCAGGGTCGGCACCGTTCTTGACCAGCGCCATCACGGTGTGCAGCTGCCCGAAGGACGCCGCCCAGCCGGCCGGCTGCGCGCAGAACCAGAGCGGGTTCCGCGCGTTCGGGTCGCAGGGCGTGCAGGGGATGTGCTTGCACGGCAGCGAGGTGAGGCAGTCGACGAGCGGCGCGCAGCCCCACATCGCGCAGCAGCTCGTCGGGCAGATCGCGAAGCAGGGCAGGCAGAGCACGGAGCAGCAGGGAAGAGCGGGCGCCTGGTCGGGGCGCGGCCCGCCGTTGGCGTGCGCGCTCTTGTCAAAGAGGCGGGAGGCGTCGATCGCAGTCGTGCCGCGCGCGTGCCGCTGGTACTCGTTGAGGAAGGTCGCCACGTGAAAGTGCCGCTCGCGGTACGCGTCGGTGAGCGGCCTGAAGCCCGACATGTTTGGCGGCCGGAGCGGATCTGCGCCGCACTGGATGAGGGCGATGACGGCAGATAGGTGCCCGAGCGACGCCGCCCAGCCAAGGGGTTCGCTGTCGAACCACGCATGCATCTTGGCGTTCGGGTCGTGGCCTGCCGCACAGAGCTGCCTGATGGTTTCCGCCTCGCCGCGCATCGCGGCGCGATGCAGCGGCCATGCCATCGCCCAGCCCATGCCATCGAACCAGCCGTAGGCCTTGAACTGATCGGGCCGAGGGCCGCCCGAGACCGGGTAGGAGCTGACCCAGCGCATCAGCTCGCTCTCCTCCACCGAACGCGCCATCACGTGGGTGGGTGGTGCCGTGTCGATTGGCACGGCCATGGCGACGGGCATCCCTTGGTCGGGCACGACGCCCGTGGCGACGGGCAAGCCTTTGTTCATGGCAGCCGGAAGGGGGAAACGCGCCTGGCGCCGCGTTTCCCCACTTCACAGGTCATCGTTCACGACACTGGGCACGGGACTGGCGCGCACTGGCACTAACACAGGTACACTAAGAAAGAAGAATTTTAGAAAGAAGACATGTCAAAAAGAAATTTTATTTTTCGAGCGGGGCGGTGTGCGCGCTGTGCCTCTGTGTTCGTGCGTCGCCCATCTCTCCTGGAGATGCCTGCTCTATTTATTTATAAAGGTGGGGACTCTGTCGGTCTGTCCTTCTCCCATCCCTACTTTATTGGGTTTTTAGTCACTTTCTTTAGTTGGCCCGGGTTGGCACTGCCACTGGCACTAACACAGAATTCCCGCCACTGTCTCAGTCAGCTCTCTCGCAGAGGCGAAAGCACTGGGCACGGGACTTGCGAACACTGGCACGGACACAGGTACACCACGGGAGCTGCAAACTAAGCGACTCCTACGCGGGGCCTCAAAAGTACCGAGTTTGCAATGAGAAGTGACCCGAGCCGCAGTTCTCTTGCTCCAAGTGCTGGGCGGGGGCGCGCTGGGCAGAGGCTCGACACGGTCATCGGCTCGTGTCGAGGTCGGAGAAGGGGAAGGGGGATTTCAGGAATAAATAAATAAATAAATAAAACGGGCACGCCAAACGAGGGGTGGGAGAACGCCCTGGAAAAAGAAAGAAAGAAAACAGACAACCCAAGGGAGGGATGGGAAAGAAAGAAAGAAAGAAAACGGACAACCCAAGGGAGGGATGGGAGGACGGCACGCCGCCACCACACAGGGATTTTTTTAAGGAGGGATGGGAGCGGCGAGCTCAACTGGGTAATTCTTTTTCGCTGCCTCTGCCGGCTCTCCACTGCCGGGCGCGTCTCGGGCTCTTTCCGCCCGGCGATGACGACTTCATCCCGCCCGCAGCGCCTCGCTAGCCTTGGGCTTGGCAACATGAACCGGCGAGAGGTGCCTGTCGGGCAGTACTGGCAGGTGCAGGTGCCCGCTTGGCGCGGCATCGTAACATCGTCCGACGCTGCTGCTGCAGACCCGTCGTCAGCGGCGCAAATGACGGCAAACGCCGACCCGGTGCCGCAGTCGTCGATTGAGGAGGAGTTGGCGAGGCGGACGGCCCGCAAACTCACCGCCCTCGCGTTTGAGGAGGACTGCGCCCACGCGCACCGGATGGCAGCCGCTGTCGACCCCGCCTTGGACAACGGGGAGAGCCTGCGCCTCACCTCGTCGGGCTCGTACCTGTCTCGCTGGGGCGCTCGTCCGCCGCCGCCCGGCCCCGACGACGCGCTCGGCTTCGCGGCGGTGCTTCGAGCGGCGAGGGCCGAGGCGAAGGCGCTGGAGAGTGCGCCTCCAAAGCCAAAGCCGCAGCAAAAGCAAAAGGCGGCGCGGGCGCCGCGTGCGAGGCTGAGGGACATGGGGGCGGTGCCGGGCGAGAACTTTACGGAGGGGCTGCGCCTGCTCGCCGAGTACCTCGACGAGTGCGGCGGCGACGGCAGCAGCCTCATCGCCGACTGGCAGTGCCGGGTCGAGGCGCGCGCACTCTGTTCTCATACCACTAGAGGACGCGGAGAGGGGGGCGGCCCGGGACGGCGGATGGAACCAACCCTGGTCTGACCGCCTCTCGCGTCGCAATCTCGCCTGACTCTGATACCCACAGCCACTCACGCAATCTGTCGCGCTCCGCCGGCCGGCGCCGCTGAGCCGCTGCGCCTTGGCTGCGCGCCTCGGCCTGCACCTTGGTTGCACACCTCAGCGAGTGACGCCCGTTCTCAGGTGCGGAAGGAGGGGAACACTGCGGGGACGAGCGACATGTACTACTACTCCGACAAGGGCCAGCGCCTCCGCTCAAGGGCCGAGGTAGCGGCTCGCCCTTTCCCCTTCCGGCCCGACACCTCTCTCCCGGAGACACGCCCGCGACACGCCCACGACACGCCCACGACACGCCCGCGACACGCCCACGACACGCCCGCGACACGCCCGCGACATGTCCACGACACGCCCTTCTTTAGGTGGCTCGGTTCTTCAGGCTGGAGCCGATCAAGAGGAGCGGCAAGAGGCCAAAGCTGAGCGGAGGAGCGGCCCCGGTGGCGGCGGCGGCGGCAAGGCCCTACGACCCATCCGCCATCGCCTCCTCAGAGCCCGCACCGCCGCCCGCCTCCGTCGCCGCCGCGCCGCCCGCCGCGCCGCCCGCCGCGCCGCCCGCCGCGCCGCCCGCCGCGCCGCCCGCCGAGCCGCCCGCTGAGCCGCCGGGCGCTGGCGAGGGATGCGTCTCGCTCAAGCTGCAGGGTGCTGCGGGGCGGGGTGAGGTGGCGGCGGCGCAGGGGGCAGCGGAGCTGACGGCGGCGCAGGGGGCAGCGGCGGGTGCGGTGGCGGGTGCGGTCGCGGTCGTGGCCGTGGCCGTGAGCAACGGATTTGGCGGCGGCGGCGGCGGCGGCGGCGGCGGCGGCAGGAGCGGGAGCGGGAGTGCAACCACCACTCACCGAGCTTCCACGCCGCTGGGAGTCAGCCAAGCCGACGCTGCCGCCGACGCGGGGATGGGCGGTGGTGCGGCTAGCGGTGCGGCTTGGGAGGCGGCTGAGGCGGCGCCATCGGTGGCCGCTGCTGCGCGGCCGCAGAAGAGGGCGCGAGAGAAGCGGAGATTCGCCGAGACGTAGCCGAGTGGCTCTACACGCTGGCGAGTGGCATGCGCTCGCACTGAATAGACACAGATGTAGATGCACACTACCGACGTGAGGAATGGATGACTGAGTGAAGAGGTGTCGCTCCCGCAACGCCACGGCGCTAGCGGCTCGATGGCACACAAGGGCCCGTCTCTTGGCTCTCTCGCTCGCGGAACCTTCTCGGAACCCTCCTGCAGGCGCGCACGATCAAGCCGCCTCGCGGCAAGCCGCCGCGCGCAGAGGGGTGCCGCGTGGCGTGGGACGGTGTGTAGACGGGCGGGCGAGGCAGCAGCGAGCGGCTCCCTCTTGCCCCCCCCACCCGTCCGGCGAGGAGCTGCCGTAGGCGCCATTGGCTGCTACCGGACGGCGGAGGAGCCTCCGAGGCGCCGCGCGCGACGCCTCCTCGCCGAGCCCTCCGGGAGACTGTGAGGCCCGAGAGCTGCCACGCGTAGGTACTGGCACGGCGCGGCGAAGCTTGGCAAAGGCGAGGCGGCGGTGAGGTCCACCGCACCCCACGCCGCACAAAGAGACGTCCCTCTCTGTTCTTCCGTAGGCGGCTGGAAGGCGAGCGTGCCGTGGTGTGCTGCCTGGAGCTTGCCCGAGGCGTGACGCTGGACTGACTCCCCGCGGCTCGCGCGGGGAGACGGGAGTTCTTGTTCGTTCCCTCCGTTGCTTTCGTTATCTCAGGGTGGCGCGCGCGAGACATGACTCATGAGAAGGAGTCTGTCCGAGACACGATCGATTCGTTTTTCATTAGCATTCCACGTAATAAACTTTAGAAGTTACGCATGTGCGCCCTCCCCTCACCTGGGCGCAAGCGCCTCACGTCACACGTGTCGTGTCCCTTATACTCTCGCACAACAACCCACTCACAAGTGCAGGCTTATTACCGAATGGATGACGTGCGATTGGACGCGCCGTAAACTGTCGAGATGCAGACCACCCCTTGGTTGCATAGAGTGTCGACACCGAACACGCATCCTGACCAGACTGGGTTCCAGTAAACGCAGCCCTCCTGACCAGACAGGGTGCCGTCTCGTCAAGCCAGCAGCCCGCGGGCCGTGGGCCCCAGCCAGGAAGGGCCTGCATCCTACAATTGGTCGTGGCTGGGGCCCACGGGCAGCGCTGACCGTACGTGGTAGCGTCCCAGTCGCCGAAGGCACGACATTCGTCTTCCGTCGCCATATGACGAGTGCCAGGAGGGCAGTCGATCGCAGAGTTCGCGGCGACATATGTAC
>NW_005199803.1:12521-14629 GCF_000372725.1 Emiliania huxleyi CCMP1516
GGGGGTGGCGGCGGCGGGAAGGGCGAGGCGCCGCCGCCGGCACCACCAAAGCTCGAGCGCAATGCCACGTTCGAACTCTCGGTCTTGACGAGGCACTCGACGTTGTTCGCCGGCGCCTTCAACGCGCGCGTGATGTCGCCCTCGCATGTGAACAGCTTGCACATCGCTCCTTGAGGTGCCAGTACTCGACGGCGGTGCAGGCCCTGGCGCCAGCCGGGAACTCCAGGCAGCGCTGCTCACACAGTTCGGCGCTCTCGCCGAAGCCCCTGTACTCCTCCTGGCACTTGCCGCCGTTTACGTCGCAGAAGCCGGCGTGACGATCGAACCCGGGCGCAGCCGAAACGGGCACAACGACCGAAGGGAGAAGCGCGTCGGAGCCGTGCGAGAAGTAGGCGAAGGCCCCGCCGCTCGCGGCGATGAGGCAGGTGTAGATGATGCAGAGCACCTTCGGCCAGCAGAGCTTGGGCCACGAGAGCCAGCCGGAGGCGGAGACGGAGCCCTTCGGCGTGGCCGTCGTGGTCGTCTTGGGGTCGACCGTCTTGTTGACCGTCTTGGGGGTCTTGGGCTTGACCGTCGCGCCCTGAACAGGGGCGCGAGACTGGCTGTGAGCGGCGAGCAGGGGGCGGAAGCTGCACGTGCAGGCGGCTAGCACCGAGTTTGTGGCCGCCACCTGCGCGGCCTCCTGCTGGTCTGCCTTGCGCTTCTTCGCGGTCGCCTGCTCCGCCTCGCACTTCTCGACGCGCAGCTGCCGCTTGATCTGCGACACCAGGTGTCGTGGTGAGCAAGTGCGGGCGGCGCAAACTGTGCGCGAGTGGTCACATACCTCGATCTCCTTGCGCTGCTCGATCATCGTGTTCCACTTCTCCGTCACCTCCTTCACCGCGATCTCGCTCGTCGCCTCCTCGCTCGCCACGATGCATGGCGTTCGAGTCTGAGCGACGGCTATGCTGATTCGCGCGACATTGAGGCGCTCCGCAACCAGAAGGGTGTCGGCGAGTGGAGTGTGGAGCAGCTGCAGCAGCTCTGCGACACGGGCGCCTGTTCCTACATCATGGCGCTGCGGGCTCGGCGGCAGTAGAGGGAGGGGCCGAGGGACCATACCCCCCCCACCCCTGTCGAGGGCTAGCCTTGGGCGGTCAGGACCAAACCCCCCCACCCTTTGGTCCGCGAGGTACCCTACCATACCCCGGAAAAGTTGGAACCCTGTCTCGGTCAAACGCGTCCACCACAGGCTGACCGCCTGCCACTCTGCCTCCCTCAGCGATGAGCGACGACGAGTGGGAGACGGATCCGGACTACGAGAACAACATCTCGGAGTCTGATCGGCGGCGGGCCGGCACCGCCGCCGCTGCCGAGGGGCTGCGGCACGACCGGCTGACTGGCTTCACTGCCGAGCTCTCCAAGTCTTTCTCGGCCGGGCTTCCGGGCGGCGCGACCTCCGAAGAGGGGAGTGCGGGAGCGAGGAGGGCCGAGGAGGAGCGCGCCCGCATCGCGGCCGCCCGCGAGGCGGAGCAGGCGCGCCGGCAGCAGGCGGCGGCCTGCAGGCAGAAGAAGGAGGAGGAGGAGGAGGCGGCGGCGAGAGCAGAGAAGGAGAGGGCGGTCCGGGAGGCAGCGGAGAGGGAGGTGGCAGCGGAGAAGGCAAGGGGGGAGGCGAGGGTGAAGGCGGAGGCAGAGGCGGCAGAGGCGGCGAGGGCGGCGGAGATGGAGAGGGCGGCGGAGATGGAGAGGGCGGCAGAGGCGGCGAGGGCGGCGGAGATGGAGAGGGCGGCGGAGATGGAGAGGGCGGCGGAGATGGAGAGGGCGGCAGAGGCGGCCAGGGCGGCGGAGATGGAGAGGGCGGCAGAGGCGGCGGCGGCGGCGGCGGAGGCGGCGAGGGCAGCTGAGAGGGAGAGGGCTGCGAGGGCTGCGCTGAAGGAGGCGGAGGCAGCCGCTGCGGAGAGTGCTCACCGGGAGGAGGCGGCGGCGGCAGAGGCGGCACGCGTGGCACGCTTGGAGGCGGAGCGGCGGCGGCGTGAGCGGGAAGAGGAGGAGAAGGCCCGAATCCAGGCAGATGCGGCGGCGGAGGCGGAGGCGGAGAGGCGGCGGCTTGAGGCGGAGGAGGAGGCGCG
>NW_005199803.1:15028-19297 GCF_000372725.1 Emiliania huxleyi CCMP1516
GGAGGCCCCGCAGCCGCCGGTTGGGTTAACCCCCGCAGCAGACGATCCCTGCTGCCTCGCCCTCGGGGCTGCCTTTGACCTGCCAGTCCGGCTTTCCCGTTGCGTTTTTTTTTTCCCCCCCCTGGCCGTGCTTGGGCGGAGGGTGACCATTGGCATTTTCCCCCTTTTCCTCCGGCCCCCCCCCCCCCCCCCTCCATCCCCTTCCCCCTCCTCCAGCAGCCGTGACACCACTGGTGAGTCCTTGCGCGTGGTTTGCCACAGGTGGGTGCCCGGCCGCGTCATCGCAGAGCGCCATGTCGACGGCGCGCGCCAGTTCAAGGTCAGCTGCGACGGCTACGACTCGGAGGTGCGGTTGAGGCCCGTGGGCGCGAGATGGCCCGAGATGGCCCGAGATGGCCCGAGATGCGCCCAGATTGGCCGAGCCGACGTGCGAGCGGAGAGGTGCGACTTTTGACGCTGCCGCAGCGCCTGAGGACGGCTGTAGACTCTCGTGTATGCCCGTCCCCTACCCTGCCCTGCCGTGAAACCCACTCTGCCCTGCCCCGCACAGCCCGCGCTGCCCTGCCGTGAATAGCCGGGGTCCCGCAACCCCCACAAAGTTGCAACCCAACGCGCGTGTGCAGGACGACGTGTGGGTCGAGGCGGCCTCGAGCAAGGTGCGGCTGCAGCAGGCGGCGGCGGGGCGCCACGGCGCCACCCACGCCACCCACGCCAACGAGGAGCACGCGGCGGCGCGGAAGCGCGCCGAGGAGCGCCGCGCGCAGGGCTACTCTCGCCACCGCGAGGCGATGCTCTCGGGCGAGCGGATGGCGGACTAGGGGGGGGCGCTCGATGTTGGTTGGCAGCAGGGTTGACTGGGCGGGTGGTGGGGCCTGGGGGTGGAAGATGGGAGCGCTCTCGGTGCGCGTCGACGCGACGCGCCACGCGCGAGCCCTCGTGTGGGGCGCGCGCACAGCACGGATGGGTGTTCAGTCCGCTGTCCAGTCTGCCTGCACACAGCACAGAGCACACACTGCCAGCCTGCCTGCACACACAGCAAAGTACACAGCAAACAGCACCATGTGCACGCATACGCCTAACGACGCAGCCCGCACCCCACAACAATAGCCTGCCTCACGCCTCACCACGCCGTCTCGCGCTCACACCGCCAGCAGCCCGATCAGAGAAACTGCAGCGCGCGCCTCTGCCTGCAGTTACCAGTTTTCTTTCTCTGTGCATTCTGAGACCTTTTCATTCACCCCGCCGCCGCGCCTCCCCGGGCACTCACCGCAGCAGTGAAGATGTGAGTCGAAGTATGGGATATCGACCGAGCCCGCGCCTGCCGCACAAACGACAAAGTTCCGTTTCTTTTTACTGCCATAAAAGAAACCAAAAAGAAAAAAGCTCGTTATAGAAAGAAAACTGACAGGAAAGAAAAAACACCGCGGGGACCCACTTCCCCCCTCCCCCCCGCCCCCCCGAGGCTCAGAAAATAAAAGAAAAACAGCCTAACCCCAGTAGGTATAACGCCGAGTGCCAGACCACCAGGGGGCAAGTGTGTGTAGCACCTTCGACCCCGAAATGAAGGTCGCCACGCAAAACCGGGCGCTAGGAGAGGTGAACTGAAGGCTGAGACAACGGAGGCCGAGCCTGAGTGGGCGCCCGCGCGCCCCCACGCAGGCAAGCCTCTGTCCTTCGGCCCACTCCGGCGATCGTCCGTGGGCGACCGCTAACAACACGAAGCCTAATCAATTCCCTCACCACCCGACCCCCCTCTAGGGACAGCAGCGCGCTTCTCATCCCGGAGAGGGAAGGAGGGGGGGGGGGGGGGGGGAGATCAGAGAGCCAAGGCAGGGAGTACCCCCGATGGACGCGAGTAGGGGGGAAAGCGAGACGAGAGATTCAAGGCGAACTTCATCACCCGTCCAGGAGCCCCGCATTAGGTAGCGACCCCAGGTTCAGAGCTAGGCTTCCCAACAGGGCAGGGAACCCCCAGCGCGCAGGCGGGGCCCACGGTAGCCTCGTGCAGTACGCGATACCGAGAGCTGGGGGAGAGGCGCGCCACGCCAAGGGGGACAAGTGACGGGGGGGGGAGAGTAGTGTCTTTCGCAGGTAAAACGCATTTTTTTTCTCTCACCAGAGGAAAGCAAACGAGTCACTAACTCGTAACTGCAGGGGAGGCCCAGCGGCGAGAGTGGGACGCCGCGAGGCGGCATGGGCCCATGGGCCATGGCGGGGTCACGCTCACGGCGAGCGAGACAGAGAGACTTACCAGACTTTTTCGACGGGAGAGGGGGCAAGAGACGCTGGATGCGTGTCCCGGGACGCGCGGGACCTCGCGGTTTTCATGCTCTCTCCTAGACCGCTAGACCTAGAGCCCTGCGAGAGCGGCGAGTGCGGTGAGAGGAGAGAGCCAAGGGGCGCTCCTCTCTCCATTGTTTTAAAATGAGACTGACTCAGGCTTCAATCAAGCCTCTCTCTGTTCACTCTCACACAGCACACTCTAGCTGATGAGGGGAAGCCGGCCATGAAAATGAGGGAAACCGTACGACACGACACTACGCAACGCCGTGTCGCCACACGACGCGACACGGATTTCGCAAATTTTCGGAAAGTCGCGCAAGCGGCTCTGCACACCTGTGAACAGCGGCCCTGTCACACTAGAGGCCGTCATCGCATTCGCCTTCCTGGCAACTTCTGTGACTGTCGTTCTGTCTCTCCCTTCTCGACTGTCTGTGCTTGTGCGTCTGGGGTCCGGGGGGCACTTGGAGCACTTGGAGTGCAGTCATCAACCTCACATCCAGGGCCGGGGAGCTGAGGAGCGCACCCAGCGGGCCGGATGATCGGGATCGGATTGCGGGCAAGAGAGCCCTAGCCCTGGGGGTGCGCGTTCGCAGGGAAAGGGCCGTAAAATAAACACGGGGTTGTGTTTTTCTGTGAACAGCAGCTCCCTTCTCGACTGTCTGTGCTTGCGAGAGAGAGAATTCTTGATACGAAACCACGACGACACACACCAGTCGACTCGCATCGGTTGCCTCCATGAACGGCGGAGCTATTCTCGCGCCCACACCACACCTGGCTCCAACGTGGACACGCCCATAGCTGGGGACACTACTAGGTCACGCATGGCATCACAGAAGTTTTATCTCTGGGCCCCGAAAGGCATCTCTAGCAGTGTCGTTACACATGCCCCCTCCCCTCCTGGGCGCATGCGCCTCACGTCTCGCCAGAGCATAAGCCCTTGGCGTGTGGCGAGACGAGTTTTTCGCCATCGCAGCGAGCAGCAAGCTCTCTCTCTCTCTCTCTCTCTGTGCTTGCTTGTGCGTCTTGGGTCCGGGGTTGTGTTTTTGTGTGAACAGCGGCTCCCTTCTCGACTGTCTGTGCTTGCTTGTGCGTCTTGGGTCCGGGGTTGTGATTTTGTGTGAGACGCTGGAGGCGCTCGCCGAGTTCGGCGATTGAGCGCCTCCCTCTGTCTCCGGCTGCGCGCCTGACCGGTGCGGCCTCCGAGTCGGCGTCTAGCGCGCGCGCAATAAGGTTTTTGCTCGCCTTCCCTGGGTCCCCGTGTTGCATGTCTGATTGTCACTGTGCTATTTCGGGGCCCGGGGTTGTGCGTTTATGTGAACAGCGCCGCCTTCCGGCGACTTGTGAGGCGATCGATTCCCAGTTGTGTGGGCTTCGCGCCGGCGGCTGCCGCCGAAAAAAAATGCCACGCTTTAGTGCCTCGGAGAGCTTCGCCTTCTCCGAGTGGCGGCCCACCGAAGCTGCCGCCGACAAGCTCGAGGCTGCCGCGGACAAGGCCAGCGCTGCACCACCGTGCGGAGGCGTGGTGCCGCCAGAGCTCCTTCAGATGGGCGAGGCGGTCGCGGAGGCCTTGGGCCTGTACGCGCGGCTGGCTGCCGAGCGGCACGTCGGCGTCTGCTCACATGTCCTTTCCCAGGCCTCGGCGCTGCTATCAGAGAGGCCTGAACCGGCGCCGACGAGTCCAGCCTCTCTGCTCGACGCCCTGGTGGCGGAGCACGAGCGCGAGCTGCGCGACAAGGACGCGTACCACACGCGCTACGAGGAATGTGCGGAGGAGCAGCGGCGAGCGCTCGTCAGCCGCGTGCTTGCGGTGGAGGAGAAGCAGGCCGCGAGCGACGCCACCGCAGCAGCCCTCCAACAGGCAAACGAGTCGATCGCGCAGCTGCAGTCGCACGGTGCGCCGCCCCCGCCCGCCCCGCGCGGCCAGACCCTCGCTGAGCCGAGATGGCAGCCTCCCTCTCTTACCGCAGGCGAACGCCTGGCCGCAGA
>NW_005199803.1:19397-28039 GCF_000372725.1 Emiliania huxleyi CCMP1516
TCGATCGTCGCGTCCGAACTCGAGGCGATCGAGGAAGCCTCGCGATCCGTCGGCCCCGCAGACTCACCCGCCGCCGCCGCCGCCGCCTCAGCCGCCGGATCTGCTGCTGTCGTCGCCACCGTCGCTCCGTCCAGCTTTGGTGTCGGTGCGCCTGGTCAACTCAGCCCAAATCCCACCGATCCAGCTGTTCCTTTGGCCACGCCCGCTCCGATCGACGCGGCATGCGGGCAAGGCGACATGTTCGACGCTTCGCCGACGCCTGGTGGTGGAGAGCCAACCCCACGGTCCACCTCGCCGCCTCGGCCGAGCTTCGCGGAGAGCCTTGGCGAGTTGCAGGCTTGTATGGCGAGGTCGTCGCTGGGGACGGGTGGAGGCTCCTCAGCGGTCGCCGTCGCGATGGCTTCCGCAGACGCTGGGGCCAAAGAGGCCCGTGGCTTCAACGGTGCCAGTGACTCCGATGCCACGCGCCTCTCTGCATCGTCTGACGAGGAGTGCAGGGCCGCCGACGATTGCGCGACGGACAAGCCAGGCGCAGGCTGCCCGGTCCCTGTTCCGGTCGGTGCCCCTGCTGCCGAACGTGAGGGTGCAGCACAAGAGGAGACCACTCGGGCGGTGGCGCCACCCGCCCAGCTTCGAGAGATCCGAGCAACGTCCTCTCTGCAAAGGCAGCCTCAGCCACAGGCGCCGCCAGCCCTTCCGCCTCCACAAGTGGTGACGCCAGCCCTTCCACCAATGCCGCCAGCACGGCCATTGCAACCGGCGGCGACGGCGTCGGTGGCGGTTCGGCCACGCCATCTGACCTCCACCGCTCCGCGCCCACCGCCTCCGGGCCGCACCCTGTTTGCGGCGCGGGCTCAGGGTCAGGCGCCTCCCGCACCAGCAGCGCCGCACGCAGCAGCGAGCGCAAGCAGCGCCACTGCTGCGCCCTCCGCTGCCGCCGCCAGCCGATTGCCTGGCCAACTCGCCATCGCTGGAGGCGTTGCCACGCGGCGTGCCCCCTCGAGCGCGTACGCCACGCCTCACGCGGCCAGCTCCCACACCGCCTCGCGCTTGCTCGCTGCCGGTGGCGACGGCGCAAAGACGCGGCTGCCGGAGGCCGCGAGCGCCTTTGAGTTCACCAACGTGCCCTCGCACATCTCCCACGACCTGGCTGGCGCGGGCCCACCCGCTGCGCTGCCCACGGCACCTCTTGCCCCGCCCACAGGCCCTTAGAAGCCGCTGCGTCAGGAAGAGGCGTGTGTGGCTGTAGGGGCCCCAGCCCAGCGCACTCCACGAGCCGGTGGCCTCGAGCGCTGTCTCTGCCCCCGCACCGCCGCCGCTGGAGCTGGTGCGCCGACCCCCGCTCTCGCCTCGTCCGTCGGCATCTCTGCAGTCGCGTGCGTGCAGCGAGACGCCGCGGCCAAGCGCGTCGAAGCGACCAGCGGCGTCGCCAGCAGCTACGCCGACGGCGGCGGCGGCTGGTGACGCGGCGTCGGTTGCTGCATGGAGGCGCGAACCAAAGCCTCCGAGCCGAAGCCACCCGCACCACGCGCACCACGGCGTGCGTTTCCCTCTCACTGCTTCTGTCGCGCGCGTGCGCACAGGAGCCCCTCCCTCGCACGACTCTCGACGCCGTCTCCGGCAGCGGCGCAGCGCGGGGGGCGGCGGCGCGGCCTCTCGTCTCACTGTAGCCGGGGCAAAGCGCGGCACTGTCGATAGGCCCTTGCTGCCAAACACGCCGGCCACCACGCGCTGTCGAGCGTCCCTCGGGAGGTGCTGCAGGCGTGGCCAAAGACCGCTTCGAATCATGATAGATCACACTTATGATCACCCCTCCACTCTTCAGCATCTCTCGCCGCCCCCCTCTGTTGTGGCGTATGTGCGTGCCTTCCCAGGCTGTCGCGCTCTTTGGCCTCGACGACGCTCTCGCGACGTTGATCAACCCTCCGGCGCGCATGGCCATGGCCGGCGCGCTGCCGGCGGCTGCAACGCCCTCGCCCGGCCAGCAGGTGTTGGCGGCTGGCCTTGCCCATCGCCACTCACCCCCCCTTCACCGCAGCGCATAGCGGCATATCGCCTCTCGCCTCTCTGATCTCGCTATCCCCGCAGGCGTGGTACATGCAGGGCCCGTGCGCGCCCCTCTCGCCCGGGGCTGCGCCAGCTGCAGCGACGACCCCGCACCGGCCGCTGGGCCCACCACGGCGGCCGCCGCACAGCGCTGAGCGGGCCGCGTCGATGACATCCACCACCATCACGGCGCCCTTCCCCCCCCCCCCCCCTCCTCCTCCCCCTTTCCCACCTCCTCCTCCTCCCCTTCCCCCCTCTCCACTCCCTTCCCCCTCCCCTCCGTCTCCACCTTGATTTCACCTCCCCCCCCCCGCGCCCGCCGCACTGCCTGCTGCGCGAAGATGCCGCCCCTACGACGCCCGGTCCATCCTCTCCGCTCAGGCGCGGGTCCCCCAAAACAAGAAGAAGCGGCGGCGCGCCGGCCACGCCGTCTCTGCGCGGTCTGCACTCGGCCCCGTGCGCAAGCTCGACCTCTTCGCTGAGGACGACTGAGGTGGAGGCTCAGCAAGCGCGGACACTCGTGCAGAGTGCGCATCGCGACTTGCTCTCGAGATGGCTGGGTGGGCTGGTTTGCATTGGGCTCGGAACGCGAGGTGCGGGGAGGGGAACCTGGGGGTGGCATCTCTTTCCCTCTCTGTCTCCATGTTGCGGCGCGGCAAAACCGGGCGGGGCGCACACCGCATTTCAGTGCACCCTCGCGGCCCTCGCGGCGGGTGGGACAAGCCGCGTCGATGAGCGAGGTCGTGTGAGATTTTCCTTCACCACTGTCCTGTGTGGAGCGTCAGAGCGCGCGTCCGAGCCGAGACATCCGGTCCGGTGGCATCCCCCACACGGCGGGACACTACCCTCTCTCTCGTCGAGTCTCGAGAGAGATTCGCTGAGCGTGTGGCTGTGTGACGTGTGGGCGTGTGGGCGTGGTGACTGACCACCAACCTGGTTTGTGGACCTCCCACACCTGTCCTGACAGTCCTGACAGAGTCCTGACAGAGTCCTGACGACTTAACAAATTATCCCGTGACGAAAAACGAACACACACCAAGCGCTAAGCGTGAGGACACGATTTCGAATTCGTAGGCGAGCATCTGAGCAAAATTGAGCCCGCTCAGGTGTGAACAAAAGATATAAGGGTCGACCAGGTTTCGAACTGGGGACCTCCCGCCAGCGGAAGGCTTTCAGCACGATACGCTGGGGTTGAAACTAGGTCTCAGCTCGGGAAACCTATATAGCATACCGGAGGAATTAGACACCACAGATACGCACACACCGACGCCCGAAGTGCCAAGAAGGACGTCATTAGTACGAAACCTCAGAAGGCCATGGGCGCCGAGAGAACATTCCCCCGAGAGGACAAAAGAAAGTCGACGCACCCCCTCCTTGCGCAGTGTCCCCCGCTATATGTGTCTGTCGCGGGGCAGGTTTCCGTATGGATGGCGTTGGAGCCCGAGGGTTGCGGAAGGCACGCGGCGGGGTCGGGCACTTGGTGGTGGTGCCGACCGCCGCCACCGGGGGCCGCCGCGCCGTAGAGCGGCCCGTCGGTCTTCCTACCGGCGGTGCGCGCGGCCGCGCTCGGAGGCGCTGATTGCTCGGCCGCGCGGGGCCGGATGACTCGCCCGCTGGGGGTGTGGTGCACGGGGTTTGCGGCGGGGCCCCCATCGTCCCCGGGGCGGCGCGCGGGCGGCGGCCCGCGCGCCGCCGCCGCCAGGGTGGCGGCGATGGTGGTCCTCTCGGTGGTGGTGTCGGTTTGCGCTTCCGCCTCGCTCTCTATGGTGTCGAAGAGCACCTTTGTCTCCTGCTCGAGGTCTCAGACGCGAGCCCCGAGGGCTCGCGCTCGCGACCTGCCCCGGAGAGTCTCGAGCTGCACACGGAGGCGCTTGACCTCCGCGCGCGCCCACGCGAGTTCGGCGTGGTTCGCCCGTCTCTCGGGCTCGTGGGACGTGCCGTCCAAGTCGACGTAGCGATCTCCCTTGTCTGGGGGAAGATCGCCCTCCGTGTCTGCCTCCTTTCCTGCAGTCCGCCGCGGTGGGCTCGTCGAGCCGCGACGTGCCGCGTACTTGCGCACCTCGGGCAGCGCCGGGGGCTTGCCCGTGTGGGGAGCACGGCCGCCGGCCGCAATGCCCGTCCGGACACCGTCGCCCAGGGCAGCTGGCGTCAGGAGCGACCGGCTCTGCAGCCGCAACTGCTCCCATTCGGGGGCACCCTCGCCGGGTGCGCCGTACGCCTCATCGCTCGGCGGTGGCACGGGGTGCCATCGCGCATCGTGATACCACTGCGTGCCGTAGTCTCGTGACCCGTGGCGGGGATCGCGATCCGCGCCGGGGGCCTCCTTGGTGTCGTATGCCTCGTGCATGCCTGCAGGAGCGTGCGTCCCTGCGGTACGAATCCCGACTTGGCTCGCAGCGCTCGCACTGCCGTCACGGTCGGCTGCCCCGCAGGACCATGTCCTCGGCGGGCCGTCCCACCCCGTGGTTGTGTAATTCGCCTCGGCGTCTCCCGCCGGTGCGTTCCTCTGGGCTCCCCGCGATAGGGAACCCACGGGCGATGTCGCAGCCCATGCCGCTGTATCCAGCCCCCAAGGGTGGTCGAGCTCGAGGTGCGTTCCCCACGGGTCCGCCTCGAGTCCGTCCGGGTCGTCAGACCCGTAGGATGCATAGTTCGCCTCGACGTCTCCCGTCGATGCGCTCCTCAGGGCTCCCAGTGATTGGAGACCCACGGGCGATGCCGCAGCCCATGCCGCTGCATCTAACCCTTGAGGGTGGTCACGCCCGTGCGCCCCCTGGGGGTGCGCCTCGAGCCGGTCCGGGTTGTTAGGCCCGGAGGTTGTATAGTTCGCCGCATCGTCGTCTCCCGACGATGCGCTTCCCCAGGTCCTCTCTCGCAAGAGGCCAATAGGAGGGCCACACTGTCCTGCCCACCAGATCGCGCCTCGAGATCTTCTGCGACAGCGAGCGGTGGTACCCTGCGACCGTCATGGCGCGGGAGGAGGACGCGGACGGACGGATCGTGCACGAGGTCGAGTACAACGGCTACTCGGGTAGGCGGTGGTGGCACATGCTGGACGACGAGCGGTGGCGCGCCGTCCCAGAGCAGGCTGGCGCGGGCGCAGGCGGCGCTGCTGCAGACGGCGATGGGGATGCGGCGATGGACCGCGCGGACAGCGAGCATGGCGCCCGTGCCGCGGGCGCCGCCGAGGCGGCCGAGGTGCGGCCGGCGCCGCCTCCTGTGCGCCGGGGTGTGCGGCGCAGCGCGCTGGCGGACGCCCTCGAGGCGGAGGATGACGAGCAGCAGGAGGAGGCCGCGCGCGGCGATGGGCGGCCGATACCCGCAAAATACCCGGTATTTTGCCGATTTTGCTGAATTTGGCGGCAAACCAGCCTCAGACTCGGCTCAGAGCTCGAAAAATTGATGATTCCACGGAGTTTCGTATTTTACCATACCACTCTCTGCTCCCGTACCACTCCCCAGGAGAATAAAAATAGTGGTAAATACCACTCATTTACCAGTAAATGGCAAGCACTGCCTCACTGGCCCTCAGTCACTTGTGCTGCGGCTCGGTGTGAGCGACACTGCTCGGTGCTGCCGGCACACTGTGAGACCATGGGTGTGAGGTAAACCACCACGCTACCACCTACCAGCGCTTGGTAGACGACGCAGGGCAGAAGACGGTGAGGCGGAGCAGACGCGCAGGGCGAGACGAGGGAGGGAGCAGGAAGACTTTGCGGAGATCAGCAGGAGGATGTACGAAGAGATTAGGAGCAGCAGGGACCCAAGGGACCATGTGGAAGACGGCTAGGAAGACGGCTAGTGCTAGTCCCCCATCGGGAGGACGACCCCGGCTAGTCGCCGACCACACCCACAAAGAACCCTGCACAAAGATCGCAAGGGCGGGGACCTGTTCCTTTTTACCCATCTCACAGTAGAGAGGTGTCCGTTTTTATATATTTATTTAGCGCTTGGTCACATCGGCCCCCGAGGTCAGATGTAAGGTAAGGTAAGGTAAGGTAGACTTCTCCACACACACGAGGTGGTGGGGCAAGGGGGGGCGACCCTCGCGTCTCCACGTCTAACGACAGGAGCCCCACGGCATTTAAAGTGCAAGGCCCGGTGCGCGTGGGTGAGCGGTGTGTGTGTGTGTGTGTGTGTGTGTGTGTGTGTGTGTGTGTGTGTGTGTGTGTGTGTGTGTGTGTGTGTGTGTGTGTGTGTGTGTGTGTGTGTGTGTGTGTGTGTCACGTCACTGCATTCCTCTGCCGGTTCCTCCCGTCGCCTCTTCTTTGTTCGAATGTTTTTCAATCCATCCTTCACGAAGCCCTCCCATGTAGCTAGCGTTCTTTATCGCAAAGGTCAGATGTCCATCTAGAGAGTAGAGTACGGCTCTACTCTTTTGATGACAAGAAACTCTTGAGTCTGGGTCAGAGCTTGGCTCTCACGGCCCACACACACACGCCCATCCCCCGCGCGCCCACCGCGTCCGCCCGCTCGCGCCCCTCTCAACAGTACAACACACAAACCCCCCGTTGGCCGTTGATCACGGCATCACGCTCGCTACAGCAACGGACGTCCTCTTGCACACAGCAGACTACAATACACCCAAGCACCGCGCCGGTAGCATGGCACGCAACACATCGCGCAAGCTTGCGCCCCGATGAGCGCCCCCGAACCATACGGTGAGTGCGACCCGCTCGGCCGAGCACTCTCCGTGAGGCAGCACCTCGTGGAGCATTCGGCGCGAGTCAAACAGGACGAGCGTCCCCGCCACCGGCCGCACCTCTGCGACGCGGCTCGCGGTCGCGCCCCGCTCGTCCTCTGCTGCCGCGTCGAGGTAGAGCACCAGGCTTCCCGGCCGCCCCGCGGCTGCCCCTCCCGTGGCAACAACCTCCCCGCCGCCACTCGCGCCCGCCCACTCATCCTCGTTCGGCGAGAGGTAGAGGACTGCGGTCACCTCTCGCATGTAGATGCCCGGGAGGAGAAGAGCGCGAGGGTGCAGGCTCGCGAAGCCGTCCCGATGCGGGCGGTAGCGAGCGCCGCTGCACTGGCCCTCCCGGCTGGCAGCGGGCTCGTAGCACGCCAGCTGGCCCTCGCGCGGCACGCCTAAGAGTGGCCTGGCCGCCTCTGCGCCCTCGACGCGTGCCGCCTCAAAGCCACCGAAGCTCCGCATCGTCGCTGGCAGCGCGCGCAGCTCGGCGAGCGCTGCCACCAGGGCGGGCTGCGCGGCTCTGATACCGAGCCAGTGTACCGAGTCGGTCCGGACCACCTCCCCGCCGACGGCAGGCGCGAATGCGCCGGCCTTGCGCATCGCGGCGACCTCGGCGCGAGCCGCCCGCAGGTGGGCGGCCGTGAGGAAGCGAGCCACCACCACATAGCCGTTCGCTGCGAGGTCCGCCTGCTGACTCGCCGAGAGGCGCGGCGGCGCGGTGCTCGAGAGGCGGAGGAGACGTGCAGCCTCGCCCAAGCCTTGCGGGTCTTCGCGATACGACACCTCGCCGATGGCGTTGACTCCGGCGAGCGTGGTGGCAAGCGCAGCGCCGGCGGACGCCGTGCGGCCGGCGACTCGAAGCATGTGTACACACACATAGGAATCCTACGTTTGTGCGCTGGATTCGGGACCGGCTGGGTTGGTGCTTGGTGGGTTGCCCTGCGACCACCCACCCTTGTTTGTGTCTGTGTGTCGCTCGGTGTCTGTGTGTCGCTCGTGCGTCTCGTCATCATCTGTCTCGGGTCCACCCATACCGCGTTGGTGTCCAGTCCGAGCGTGTGTGTGTGTCGACGGGTAGGGGGGCTGAGCCCGGGCGGTGTCCGGTGTGGAGTCCCCTTCTGATCCCGCCTGGGATGTTGGGTGTGAGGTTGTGGCGGCTTCGATCCCAAGGGGGGGAGCTGATCCCACTCAATAACCAACTCTCAGGGGCAGTAGGTGGGCGAGCTTCAGGCACGCTCATCTCGATCGTCAAGACGTCGCTACGCGCGGTCTTCCGCGGGGGGAGCTGCGTCGACGGGTGCGGGACCGCGGCGCAGCCAGTGCTGCGGCGATGCCTCCGGCTGCTGCGGCGAGTGGTGTGCTGCTCGCTGCGATGGCGAAAAACTCGTCTCGCCACACGCCAAGGGCTTATGCTCTGGCGAGACGTGAGGCGCATGCGCCCAGGAGGGGAGGGGGCATGTGTAACGACACTGCTAGAGATGCCTTTCGGGGCCCAGAGATAAAACTTCTGTGATGCCATGCGTGACCTAGTAGTGTCCCCAGCTATGGGCGTGTCCACGTTGGAGCGGAGCCAGGTGTGGTGTGGGCGCGAGAATAGCTCCGCCGTTCATGGAGGCAACCGATGCGAGTCGACTGGTGTGTGTCGTCGTGGTTTCGTATCAAGAATACTCACTCACTCACACTCCAGTCCGAGCCTGGCTGTTCTTCACCTTCCTAACTACAAACTGACTATCTATCTACTAACTAACACCCTTCCTAGGTCGGACTGTGTTTCGCCTTCCTATCTATCTATCTATGATCAGATCTAGCACAGACGGTCGAGAAGGGCTGTTCTTCACCGTCGGTACATACATGGTTTGTTTTTGTCTCATGGTTTGAGAGAGAGATTTTAAAGACCAACAAGAAA
>NW_005199803.1:28139-28848 GCF_000372725.1 Emiliania huxleyi CCMP1516
TTGTTGTCTCCGATGTGTCGCGCCTGCGCGCTCGGCGTGTATGAAATCCATATCACCCCATGCTCCACGACTGGGGCTTTAGGCGGCGAGGGCGGGGCGCTAGGCGGCGGAGCCATTTGGTTCGGTTTGGACACCGCGCATGTGGGAACACACACGGCTCGCAATCCAAACATGGCCCCGTCACTTCGCTCTGCGTCAGCCAAGGCCCGCCGCGACCATGCCACAGCCCTCCTCGTCGGCCTGCCGACCGAGGTGTCGGCGCACATCTTCAGGCGGCGGCTCGTCCTCTCCGCTCCCCACCTGCCTCACTCTCCCGCGCGTCGCCAGGCACTCACGCATGCATATCAGTCCACTCACCGCGCCACCCGCCCCCGTCCGTCTGCAGCCGGCTCGACCTGCACTGCCTCGGCCGGCTCGCCTGCGTGTCGCGCACCCTCGAGCCGAGCCTCGAGGCTGCGCTCCGCGTCCGCGCTGTCGAGGGCGGCCACTGGCTGCCGGAGACGCTCCCGCCTGGAGAGGTGACTGCCCGTAGGAGAAGACCGCCACGAGCGTCGCATGAGCGCGCTCGCCGCCCCGCCCCACTGCACCCGACACGCCCGTGCCCGCGGCACCCGCGCGTCAACATCTCACTCTCGCCCGCCGCGCCCACCGCCATCCGTTGCACCCGCTGCCGCTGTCCCAGCGTGGACCGATTCGGCTCCACATCCCC
>NW_005199803.1:28948-29771 GCF_000372725.1 Emiliania huxleyi CCMP1516
CCTCCCTCCCTAAATCCCTGCCCCGTTCCTCAGGAAGGGTGGCTCCGCCTTCTTACCGCCCCCCCTTCTTACCCCCCCCCCCCCTCCTTCAGGACGCGTGGCTCCGCCTCCTCCTCTCTCGGGAGAGGCGGAGGGTCTCCCCGACCTCACCCGTCTCTGCAGGCGCGTGGCACACCATCACGGACTCCGTTGAGCACGCACACGTACGGTGATGTCCCACTTGCGTCGGTTGCTGCAGGCTCGTGGCACACCATCTTTGTCGACGAGACCGGCCCACCTCTCCTCGTCCGGCGTCGATTGCACCCCTCCTCGAGTTCCTACTCCTCTGAGTCTGGAGCAGGCAACCTCTACTCGTCCGGCGTCGAGCGGGTAGAGGGCCCCGACCGGCGCGGGCTGCTGGGCCACGGCGCGCTGCAGCAGCCGGAGGCGGGGCGGGGCCTAGAAAGCGGGATAGAAAGCGGGACACGGGAATGGAGGAATGGAGGAGTGGAGTTAGGCCTCCCCTCGCCGACGCTAACAACACTAGTCGCAGTAATAATAATAGGAATAGGAACAGTAGCAGCAGTAGTAGTAATAATAATAGGCGGGCCTTCCCTCGCCGACGCCGATCCGCTCGATGCTCGGCGTGGCGATCCGCTCCGTCGCCGCGGGCAACAAGCACTCCCTCGCCATCTCCAGCAGCGGGCAGCTCTTCACGTGGCGAGAGACCGCACCACCCACGGGACCTGAACCCACACTGGATTCGATACTCTGGAGGTATGGTACCAGGGGACGCGGCGCCGACGGGCAGTGCGGCCACGGCGACCAGGTCCCCCCCCCCCCC
>NW_005199803.1:30907-32512 GCF_000372725.1 Emiliania huxleyi CCMP1516
TGCGCGCGCTTTCGGCCGGTTCTGCGCATACCCTCGCCATCTCGGAGCAGGGCCGGCTGTACGCGTGGGGGCTCTGCTCCGCCGGCCGGCATGCCGCCCTAGACCCCTTTGCACTCTCCCACACTCCCCCACAATCTCCCGCAATCTGCTCCGCCGGCCGGCATGCCGCCCTTCACCCCACCGCACTCTCCCACACTCTCCCGCAATCTCGTGACTAGGCTCGGTACAGGGATGGGGCCGTGGTTCGACGCGGGCTCGACGGACGTGCCTCACGAGGTGATCTTCCCTGATCTCCCTCACGATCTCTCCCGTATCTCCCGTATCTCCCCGTATCTCCCTCGCGAAGGTGATCGTGGGCGCCGCCGACCGGCGCCTCGACCGGCGCGGGCGCGACAGCGGCGGAGAGTGGCGGCCGGCGGCGGAGCGGGTGGCGGCGGTGTCGGCGAGGGCAGCGGCGCGCGCCGCTGACCCGTCCCCGACACGTCCGCGACACGTCCGCGACACGGCCAACCTCTAGGCGGGCACCGGCGGGCACTGCGTCGCGGTGACGGAGGACGGGCGTGCGTGGGGGTGGGGTCGCTCCGAAGCGGACGGCGCCGACGCCTAGAAGATCGGAGCACGGACTCTTGTGTGCCACCGCGCGCGCGAGAGGACACGCACTCCGCTGTACTCGGCCGTATCCCGCGGTCTCGACCGTCTCTACCCCCTTGCCTCCACGCGGTGCTCCGAGGAGGCTCTTCCACGAGACTCCTGTACCCCTCTGTACCCCTCTGTACCCCTCTGTACCCCCGAGGAGGCTCTTCCTCGAGACCGCCCCTCTCCCGCCAGCGTCGGCGTGATCGTGGCGTTAGGCGGCGACGCGCCCCTACCCCCACGGTACCCGAACCCACCCTCCCCTACGTCACGGTACCCGCCACCCACCCTTCCAGGCGGCGACGCGCCCCTCGGGCTTGTGCGCCGTGAGGCGGGCTGCCGCGAGGCGCACCGCGAGCCCGCCCCCGGCGAGTGGGCCAAGCGGCGATCGCACCGCCACTTGCGTCAGTGCGCCGAGCCGCGCGCGTTCGGCCTCGAGGTAGCGAGCCGCGGGTGCGCGCGTTTGGGGAGAGGAGCCGAGAGGGGGGGGGGGGGGGGGTCCGACTTTGGTCGAAAGGTTCTCCAACTCGCCTCCAGATCGGAGCATCTCCCCACATCTCCCCCCAAATTTCCCCCAAATTTCCCCCCACATTTCCCCCCAAATTTCCCCGCAGCACCAGAACACCCACGTGCCGCCGTCCGCTACACACACCGCCGCGCGCTTGTCAGGTCGAACGGCGAAAAACTCGAGCTCCCCTTCCCCCCGTGAAGGGGGCGGGGCCTCCCCACGGCGTACCCTAACCCGGGGGGGGGGGGGGGGGGGGGGGGGGGGGCCCCCCTCTTGTGAAATGGGTTTTCCCCCAAAAAAACCCCCCCCCAAACCCTGTTTCTTTTAAAAAATTTCTGGGGGAACCCCTTCTCCCGAAATTTTTTTTTTTTCGGGGGGGTTTTTCACCCCAACCCCCCAAGGGGGGAAAAGAGTACATATACCCCCCTTTGACCGTGGAGCCCCCCCCGGAGAAAAAAAAAAAC
>NW_005199803.1:33268-55435 GCF_000372725.1 Emiliania huxleyi CCMP1516
ACCTTGCCGCACATGATCACGCGGCCAGACACTCACGCACGCGCATCATGCTACTCCTCTCGCCCGATCATCAGGCGGTGTCGAAGCCCCAGCCGCTTGTGGGGGAGTCGTCGGAGGCATCAAGCGCGGTCGTGCCCAAAAGCCTATTTGACAGCACGCCCTCGCCGAAGGACCCGGGTTGCGTGATGAAACCTTTCGCCATGAGCGTCTTCAGGCAGGTCGCTGTCACCGGTGCCTTCAGGCAGAATTTGTCGAGCTTGCCCGAGGTGGGGTTGGCGGGGGGCTGGGAGGGGGCGGCGAGGGCGACCAGCCCGCGCAAGCTCGATTTCTCGCCGGACTCTCCCTCCCAGCCGGCTCGAGCTCGCCAGCGCCGGCGCAACGGATGGCAAAAGGCGGTACGATTTGGGCAACCAGCCGGCGCAAACGAGGACGAGAGGGAGTCCGGGGGGACGGGCCGGAGCAACTTCAACAAGTTCTCGAAGAGGGGCTCATTCGACGAAGAGATCGAACAAATTCGGTGCTCATCCTCCAGACCTCCACCTCCTCCTCCACCTCCGGGCCCCGTCTCCCGCCGCCTCCGGCGGATAGAGCTGTTTAACGTTGGGAGCTGATCAGTGTTGCTAGTGTTAACAGTAACAACAGAACAACAGTGGGGCTCCCCAACAACAGTAGCTAACGTTAGGCCAGCTGAACAACAATAAGGAAGGCCTACCAGTAACCCACGACGATCTCCAGCGTCCAGCATCATTGTCATGGGACGGCGACCGCCTCCACTGTGAACCACTTTTGATGCCTAATCTCAAAGTATAGCAGGGGGGGATACCCGTAGCCCCCAACGTGAACTGCCTGATCGACTCCCCGGCACACGGCGGAGGAAGAGGAAGACAGCACAACCCCAGGGCGGGAAGAGCACAATGCTCAGGGTGGGACAAAACACCGACAGACGAGAGAAGAGGCCACAAAACAGACAAGCAGAATGGCAAGAGAGAGACGCTCTGCAGGCGAGCGGAAGGGCCTCTTGGGCCCTCGCGTCTCTATTTCGACCTGCTTTCGACCACTCACAAATGTGTCGAAAGCAGGTCAACCTCCTTTGGTTTCCCACACTGACGCCACACGACGGGCGCTTCCTGAATGAGATAGTCTCTGCGAAAACACTGTTCCAGTGAATTCGCCCTAGAGGCCTCCGTGTGGACTCGCAGCTCCGGCTGGATGTCGGCGACCTAAAGCTCGGCGGCCGTCGCTTCGCGCCGGCCGACTCCCTGTCGTGTCGTAGTGCATCAGAGGAGAGAGGAGCGCCCCTTGGCTCTCACCGCACTCGCCGCTCTCGCAGGGCTCTAGGAGAGAGACATGAAAACCGCGAGGTCCCGCGTCCCGGGACACGCATCCAGCGTCTCTTGCCCCCTCTCCCGTCGAAAAAGTCTCTCTGTCTCTCGCCGTGACCGCCATGGCCCATGGGCCCATGTGCCGCCTCGCGGCGTCCCCAAAAAACTGTTCAGTTTTCAAAGGCAAAAACGCCGGCGTACGCCCTCCCCTCACACTGGCACTTCTCCCCTATTCCCAACTTTAGGTTGCGCACGTCTCCCAAGCGAGCTAGGATCTCCGCTTTTTCTCCCCTAGTCATCCGCCCGCGCCGCGCGCCTCTCTGGGCGTCTCAGTCAGTCAGTCAGTCTTACACACCTCCAAGCATGGAGGACGGGCCCACACGCACACACACGCTGCACACGATTGGCTCGGGAGCCGACACGAGGCACACTGGCCTCACCGGCCTTAGCACCGGGTCCGGACTGCTGGACACACAGCACGCAGCTCACAGGACAGCTCACGAGGTGGCGCTACATAATGGGGTTCTCAGGGACTGACAAGGCGAACTTGTACACGGTTGCGAGGATGAGCGCCGCCACCACACCCGCGTCAAGGAGGTCGTCCTTGGAGGCGTCCACCAGCCCCTCTGCCATCTCGCGATCCGCCTCGGTGATGCTGGCGTCATTGTCCGAGTCGATCTTGGCGAGGGAGAGGAGGAGCGCCGCCTGGCCGCAGCCGCCAAGCTCGCCCACCATGTCCTCCGAGGAGCTCTTCTCGAGGCACTCGCGCGCGTCCCTCGCCATCGCGGCGGCGCCACGCATGCGGCCCTTGGCAGCAGCGCCCTGGCTCTCCCACGGCTGCATGGTCAGCTCCGTGTCGAGGTAGTCCTTGCACTGCTTGCTGAGCGTGAGGTGCGAGTAGAGGAGGGCGAGGGCGCCACTCGCCAGGGGGAGGCTCGGCAGCAAGTCCCACCACGAGCCCGTGACTGCGCCCTCGCAGGAGAGGAGGAACAGCGAGCCGACGAGAGCCGTGTTTTGGCAAAACACGAGCACCGACTCGGCCTTGCTCGCGATGCCGACGTACCACAGCTGCGCGTCGAGCGATGGCATCCAGTAGGAGATCTGCGAGTACATGGCGAGGCTCATCACGAGCGTCACCGCGGCGGCCGCGGTCGCCGAGAAGTCGGCGAGGAAGGAGGAGAGATCCGCGAGTTTGAACTGCTGCGTGAGCGAGGAGGCGTCGTCGAGTACCTCCAGCTCGAGCCCCTCCAGCCCCTCCTCCAACTGCTTTAGCACATTCTCGTCTCCACCTCCGCCGCCGCCGCCGCCGCCGCCGCCGCCGCCGTGGCTGCGCATCAGCCGTGTGAGCGTCTCGTCCTCCGCGTAGGCAAACTCGTATATGAATGAGAGCACCAGCGCTGCCACGACGCCGGCGCCAAGCAGACGCATTTGGAAGGCGTCGACGAGCCGCCCCGCAGCCCGCCGGCCCTCGTCGCTGATGCCGCCGCCGCCACCGCGGTCCAGCTTCGCCAGCGAAAGCAGCAGGGCGGCCTGGCCGCAGCCCCCCAGTGCACCAACTGGGTCCTTCGTCGCGACCGTGCGCTTCAGGGTCGACTTTGCGTCCTCGCCCATAGCCGTCGCGCCCTTCCAGCGCCTCGCTGAGTCGCCCTGCTGCTCCCACGCTTTGCCAACCATCTCTGTACTCAGGTAGTCCTCGCAGCTGCGTGACAGATTGTACCGGATGTAGAGCATCGCGAGTCCGACCGCGAGGAGCGGCAAGAAGGGCAAAATGTCCCACGCCGACCGCGTCACAGCCACCTGGCACGCGAGCGAGAGCAGCGCGCTGAAGACAGTGACGTACGTTGCGAGGTCGACGGCCGCGCGGGCCCTGCTCGACGCGTTGACGTACCACAGCCGCGCCTCGAGCGAGGGCATCCACAGGGAGATCTGGGAGTACATGAGGGAGGACATGACGATAACAAGCACGCAGGTGAGCACGCACACAAAGTCGGCGACGCACGAGGTCAGGTCGGCCACCTCCTCAACGCCCCATTCGCGCGACGAGTGCAGCGCCGTCAGCGACGCGTCCTCTTCGTATGCCCATTGGAACATCGTTGCGAGCATCGCTGCCGCGACCACGCCTGAATTGAGTAGCGCCTCCTTGCTCGCGCTCACAAGCCGCTCCACCGCGTCCAGATCCTCTTCTGATACCTCGCCGTCACCGTCCGGGTCGAGCCTCGCGAGCGAGAGGAGAAGGCCAGTCTGGCCGCAGCCGCCGAGCTGGGCGACCGGGTTCTCGTCGCGCAGCGCCCGTGCGAGCGACGATCGCGCGTCCCTGGCCATGTTCCGCGTGCCCTCTTGGTGCCCGCCTGTCTGCCCTTCCCACGCCTTGGATTCAATCTCCGAGTCAAGATACGCTTGGCAGTCGCGAGCGAGCGTGCAGTCCATGTACGCGACCGCCGCGCCGGCGGCCAGCAGCGGCAGAAAAGGCAAGATGTCCCACGCCGACCGGGTCACTGCGCACTCGCATGCGAGCGCAAGCAGCCCACAGGCTAGCGTCACCAGCTTTGCCGCCTCGACCACCGCAAAGATGCGGCTCGACCTGCTAACGTACCACAATTGCGACTCGATGGAGGGCATCCAGACGGCGATGTGGAGATATAGGGTCGCGCAGATGAGGATCGTGACGCTGCAGGTGGCCACGCAGAGGAAATTGGCCAGCATGGACATCAGGTCGGCAATCTCACCCACTGTCCACGACGCGTCCGAGCCGTCGAGGCTGTGGAGCCGACTGAGTGTCTCGTCCTCTGCGTAGGCAAACTCATACAGCGCAGAGAGGACCAGGCCGGCCACCACGCCCGCGTTGAGCAGCTCGTCCTTGTATGCCTCAATCAGGCTGCTTGAAGCCTGCAGCTCCTCATTGGTCACCTTGCCATTGCCGTCAGCGTCAATGTGTGCGAGCGACAGCAGCAATGCGGCCTGGGAGCAGCCACCGAGGGCTGCGACGGGGTTGCTGGTCCCCGCGGCCTCCGAGAGCGTCTCTCGCGCGTCCTTCGACATCAGCGCGGCCCCCTCTCTCGCACCGCCTGCGGTCTTCATGATGCCCTGTCGGCGGACTGGTCGAGCCTATAGGCAGTGCCGAAACGGCGTTGCCCATCCGTGAAGTCTTTTACGCGTTTCTGATTAGGCGGAAGCAAATCAGGCGGTTCGTGTCGGGGGGAAGCAATATGCGAGCCGCGTGGCGCGGCGTCGCTCGGCGGTGGCGCTGACGGCAACGGAGGCGCGGGTTCATTCGGAATAACAGCGAGAAATGACGCGACCCCTCCCCCCCCTGCATGTCTGCACAGTCTGTCCCGTGCTTGCGCGCAGTCGGGTTCCGAACGCCGTCCCAAACCGTCCGCCCCTCGGCGCGCAGTGCAGCGATCGAGTAGTCTGCCGGCTCCGACTTGATCAGCCAGAATGCGGGGCCGGTGGACGTCGCCGTCAGAGCGCTGCTGCCCGCGCCGCCGCTCGTCCGTAGCGATGGCAGCAGTGAGAGCCCGCTTCGCCATCCCACCTCGTGGTTTTCTCGCTGCCCGGAGGCAATCGTCACAAGTGCTGCGCGAATGTAATTCTTTTCACTAGGATTTGGATTTTTTTTCAAGGCCCCCATCACACTCCATCACACTGGTGTGAATACGTCCCGAACCCATACTGTGACCTCGTAGCATATGTCCTCATAACGTCAAGCCTGCGGCTGCGCCCACCCCTCGATCTTCTTGGGCAGCAGCTGGTTGGACACGTCCTCTCCGTGGCCTAGGCAGCCGTCCTCGCCCTTGCCCCAGCTGCAGACAGCGCCGTCGCCGGTGAGGGCGAAGCTGTGGTAGAACCCAGCGGACACACCGACGACGCGCCGGCCAGCGAAGACCTCGACCTTCTTGGGCAGCAGCTGGCTCTGCTCGTCGCCGTGGCCCAGCCGGCCATAGGCTCCACCGCCCCAGCTCCAGACGGCGCCGTTGGCGGTGAGGGCGAGGCTGTGGTACTGTCCAGCCGACACAGCGACGACGCGCTGGCCAGTGACGGCCACGATCTTCTTCGGCAGCAGCTGGTTCTGCTGGTCGCCGTGGCCCAACCGGCCACAGGCTCCACCGCCCCAGCTCCAGAGGGCGCCGTCGGCGGTGATGGCGAAGCTGTACCCATCTCCAGCCGACACGGCGACGACGCGATGGCCAGCAAAGGCCTCGACCTTCTTCGGCCGGAGTTGGCGCTGCTGGTTGCCGTGGCCCAGCTTGCCGTAGTCTCCTGCGCCCCAGCTCCAGGCGGCGCCGTCGGCGGTGAGGGCGAGGCTGTGCGCGGTTCCAGCCGACACAGCGACGACACGCTGCCCACCAAAGGCCTCGACCTTCTTGGGCAGCAGCTGGGTCACCTGGTCGCCGTGGCCCAGCTTGCCAAAGACTCCATAGCCCCAGCTCCAGACAGCGCCGTCGGCGGTGATGGCGATGCTGTGGTACGCTCCAGCAGACACAGCGACGATGCGCTGGTCAGCAAAGGCCTCGATCTTCTTTGGCTCCAGCTGGTCCTGCTGGTCGCCGTGGCCCAGCTGGCCGAGGCCTCCATCGCCCCAGCTCCAGACAGAGCCGTCGGCGGCGAGGGCGAGGCTGTGGTACGCTCCAGCCGACACGCTCACAGCACGCTCGCCGCCCAGCGGAGAAGGGAGGCGGGTCGGCGTGTTGAGCCGCGTCACGCCCTCGCCGTGCCCGAGGAGCCCTGGAAGGTAGGACTGCGCCGAGCCGCACGACGAGAGCCGCCCCTCGCCGTCGATGAAGAGGCTGTGCCACTGGCCTGCTGCTGCCCTCGCCGGCGGGTTGGACTCGCGCAGCAAGGCCGAGTAGCACAGCCACCGCACGGCGCAGCCCTCGCCCTCTGGCTGCGCCGGCAGCTCGAAGCCGCGCTCTTGCGCCCACAAGCGGATGCCCTCCAGCGCAAGCGAGGCGTGGAAGAGCAGCGAGACGGCCGCGACGCGAGCGATGTCGGCGGGGTCGCAGCGGGAGATGACGCGCGCGAGGAGCTCAAGGGGCAGGTCGGTGAGGGGGCAGTGTGCGGCGGCGGCGGCGGCGGAGGCGAGGCGGCGCGAGCGGCGTTGTGGGGGCATCGCGAGAAAAGAATTTTGTGCGGAAAAAGAATGTGGAAGTTTTAGAGTACTGGCCATCCCACGCTTCGGGTGTGTATTTTCTTTCTTCCTTCTGCGCGCAACAAGGAAAAGAATTCCCGAGATAGGGCTGGCCGCTGGCGGCTAGCCCCTGAGGAGAGTGACCAGAGACACCTCACATGACCCCACACACGGTCTAGTCCGGCCTCGCGGTCGGCGGAGATTGCTAGAGGACGAGCAAGCCTGCTCTAGCCTCGCATATTACCTCCTGTCGTCTGTTGTGATGTTGTGCCCTTGTTTGTTTCTCTTGGCACCTTGGAGTGCTGGGGGGGGCGACAGGAGGAATGTGGCCCTGAGTTATGTGTACGCCAACTCAGGGTGTGTGGCAGCCAGCTGGCTGTGTGTCTTGTGAGCTTGTTTGTGTCTGTGTGTCGCTCGTGCGTGTCGTCATCATCTGTCTCGCGTCCACCCATACCGCGTTGGTGTCCAGTCCGAGCCTGGCTGTTCTTCACCTTTCTACCTACCTACCTGCGGTACGTAAGCGGGACTAGCACTAACACAGGAGAAGAAGAACACCGTCGCGCTTCTTGTTTCTTTCACTTTCTTTCTCTCCGGCCGCGGCGTGGCAAAGGCGTCGCCAGGCACTTCAGCGCGGCTCGACCCGAAGTACCGCTGCGAGAGGTGGTAGGTGGAGAGTGGCCGAGAGTGGCCGAGAGTGGCCGAGAGTGGCCGAGAGTGGCCGAGAGTGCCCGAGGTTGCCCGAGAGTGCCCGAGGTTGCCCGAGGGTGCCCGAGGGTGCCCGAGGTTGCCCCAGGTACCCCATATGCTACCAGGTCACCATATGCGAGCGTAGTTTATTTTTACTTATGATTAGGGACGGGCTTTCCGACATCGAGCGGCTGCGCGTCAACGGCTTGGCGTACCACGCGCGCCAGCGGGCGGAGAGGGAGGCGGCGGAGAGGGAGGCGGCGGAGAGGGAGGCGGCGGAGGGCAGGGCGGCGGAGGGGGGGGGGGAGGGCGGCGCCGGCGGCGCCGGCGGTGGAGACCCTTCCGACGACCTCAAGGCTTGGGCGGCGGAGGTGGCGGAGCGGAGAAGGAGGGAGACGAAGCTGCGGCCAGGCGAGTGAGCGTAACCCGCGTAAGGTGGCAGAGCGTTGCCGATGAGTGTATGAAGTTATGACGTCTGTTCTTCCTCGCTTTCTCTCTCTTCACTCTTGCAGTAAAAAAGTAAAAAGTAAAGTAATGTAAGGAAACCCTCGCATCTCTACAGCCGGACACGGAGGTGAGGAGCCCCGCGGCATTTTCAAAGTCCTCGAGAGTGCAAGGCCCACGCCCTTCTCATCACTGCCCCGGCGACCACGCCTCGATTTTCTTGGGGAGCAGCTGGTCCGACAGGTCCTCTCCGTGGCCTAGGCAGCCGCGTTCACCCTTGCCCCAGGAGAGGATAGCGCCATCGGCGGTGAGGGCGAAGCTGTGCACGAGTGCAGCAGACACAGCGACGACGCGCCGCCCCGCCAAGGCCTCGACCTTCTTCGGCAGCAGCTGTTCGTGCTGGTCGCCGTGGCCCAGCTCGCCAAAGGCTCCAGAGCCCCAGCTCCAGAGAGCGCCGTCGGCAGTGAGGGCGAGGCTGTGTTCGTTTCCAGCCGACACGGCGATGACGCGCTGGCCAGTGAAGGCCTCGACCTTCTTGGGCAGCAGCTGGTTCTGCCGGTCGCCGTGGCCCAGCTTGCCGTAACCTCCATCGCCCCAGCTCCAGACGGCGCCGTCGGCGGTGATGGCGAGGCTGTGCAGATCTCCAGCCGACACGGTGACGACGCGCTGGCCAGTCAAGGCCTCGACCTTCTTGGGGAGCAGCTGGTGCTGCTGGTCGCGGTGGCCCAACCTGCCAGCATATCCCCCGCCCCAGCTCCAGACGGCGCCGTCGGCGGTGATGGCGAGGCTGTGACTAGCTCCAGTCGAGACTGCGACGACGCGCTGGCCAGTCAAGGCCTCGATCTTCTTCGGCAGCAGCTGGCGCTGCTGGTCGCCGTGGCCCAACTTGCCCCCACCTCCATGGCCCCAGCTCCAGACGGCGCCCTCGGCGGTGATGGCGAGGCTGTGGAACCTTCCGGCCGACACAGCGACGACGCGCTGCCCTGCAAAGGCCTCGATCTTCTTGGGCTGCCACTGATCCTCATGGTCGCCGTGGCCCAGCTGGACATCTCCAGCTCCCCAGCTCCAAACACTGCCGTCGGCGGCGAGGGCCAGGCAGTGGAAATCTCCAGCCGCCACACTCATGGCGCGCTCACCGCCCAGCGTCGACGGGAGGCGGGTCGGCGTGTTGAGCCGCGGCACGCCCTCGCCGTGGCCGAGGAGCCATGAATATTCCTCCTCGTCGTCCTCGTCGTCCTCCTCGCCCTCCGTTGCCTCATTGCCGCACGACGAGAGTCGCCCCTCGCCGTCGATGAAGAGGCTGTGCCAAGAGCCTGCCGCCGCCCTCGCCGGCGGGTTGGACTCGCACAGCAGCGCCATAAAGCACAGCCACCGCACGGGGCAGCCCTCACCCTCTGGCAGCGCCGGCAGCTCGAAGCCGCGCTCTTGCGCCCACAAGCGGATGGCCTCCAGCGCAAGCGAGGCGTGGAAGAGCAGCGAGACGGCCGCGACGCGAGCGATGTCGGCGGGGTCGCAGCGAGAGATGGCGCGCACGAGGAGCTCCGTGGGAAGGTCGAGGAAGTGGGCGGGCGGCGGCGTTACTGGCGAGGGAGCGGCGGTGGAGGCGGCGGCGAGGCGGCGCGAGCGGCGGCGCGGAGGGGTGGACATCGCGAGAAAAAGAAAAACATCGAGCCGGGGCTAGGGCTCTCTTGCCCGCAACCCGATCCCGATCATCCGGCCCGCTGGGTGCGCTTCTTAGCTCCCCGGCCCTGGATGTGAGGCTGCCAACTGAATATATTCAAGGGTAGTCTTCTGATAAACGCAGTATGGAAGATACAAAGAGACGGAGGAGCAACGAGCGCCCTGGCGTGAGCCAAAGACACTCCCTCCGTAGACACTGATCACACACGGGTGGGACAGGGTGGGTCACAACGAAGCACGAGAGCGTGCACGACAGAGCGACGGCGCAGCGCACTGCCGTCCAGTCGGCGAAGGGACGGCTGCTGCGCAAAGTGATCAGTTCTAATGAATGTACCGGGGCCCAACGGATAGATGAATCCGGGGCACCCTCCGCTCGAATCCCTGGCCAGGGGTTCGAGGTGGCCCCCACCCTGGGGCCTCCCATCAAAGCACAAAGGGACTGCTGCAGAAGACGCCCAATCTTGCACAAGTGCAAGAACCATACGTGTTCTGATACACGCAGTATGGAAGATACAAAGAGACGGAGGAGCAACGAGCGCCCTGGCGTGAGCCAAAGACACTCCCAACTGCGCTCCGTCACCGGTGTCGCGGTCTCCCCCACTTAGGACGATCTGCGGGGGGGAGTCGCGCCGCCGGCATGTGTCTGTGCAACTGTGTTTTGCCTTGTCCCGTTTGATGGAGCAAAGTCACGGGCCGCCCGCGCTTGAAGGCGGTCGCGCCAGGCGCGGGCGGCACTAGTTGCCGGCGATCCGCTTGGGCAGCGCCCGCGCTTGCCTCTGACTAGGTCTCCATAGGTCGCGCGGCCCGAATGCTCGAATTGAACGTCTCGCAAGCTGGCGTCGCTCGCATAACTGTGGCAGGGCGATCCTCCCTTCGGTGGAAGGGAGATCTCTAGCCTCCTAACGAGGTTGCCCTCCGCCTGGCTGTTTGGCGACAGCGATTAACACCTCCGCAGTTGCGTGGGTCCGCGCCACAGGTAGAGACGTTGAGCTTGACAAAGTCTTGGTAGTTGTTTCGGGCCATCAGTCCGACAGGAGAGGGCCAGCGGTCGCCTCCTCGAGCTGCCCATGCCTTCGCCGGTTTGGAGTATCGTCGCCGCCACTTGGCGCGGAGCCGGCCGCGATGGCGCGCCCGAGCGTCTGTTGCGAGCGGGCGATGTAGGTTAGCATCAAGTATGGATAAGTTTAGTTTTAGGTTGAATTGGGTGCGGGTTGGGCGAGCGCTGTACTAGTCCGTCGGCGTCGACGGCGCCGCCGCGCCTGTTGCCAGGATTGTGAGCTAAGCTGCTCGCAACCCTAGAGTTTGCTCGGATTGTGAGCGCGCTGGTAGTAGTCGTAGGCGTCACCAGTCAGTCGCCTTGCTTGGGAGCGGAGCTGCTCTTAGTCCTAGAAGATGTAGGATTGCGAGCGTGGGTGCTCACAATCGCACAGAGATGCTACGATTGCGAGGAGTGCTGCTCACAATCCTTCGACTTCTAGGATTGAGAGCGAGGCTGCTCTCAATCCTAGCCTGGTAGAAAAGAAGGTTCACCCAGGCTGCACTTGATTGGAAATAGTTAGAGGCTGCGCAGGCCGTCCCGTTTGCTGTTTGAAACGCCTGTTGCGCTGGCCGCTCGTGCGCGCGCGCGCTGGCCGCTGCCGGGGCTCTGTCTCACTCTCACGTGCCGCAATATGTGTCACACACGGCGGCTTCTGCCACCTCTCGATTGGTTCTACTTTCTACGCACACCCACCGGGGAAGGGGCGCTTGGGAGCGGGGGCGGGGGCGGGGGCGGGGGCGCGCAGCGCGGCTGCGCGGCGCGCGCAACAGAGGGTAGGGTGGGGAAGACGGCGAGGAGGGGGCGGCGGCGGCGGCGGCGGCGGCAGCGCGCGCGCGGCGCGCGCGACGGGGGGGCGGAGCAGCGACCGCTGGCGCGGCCGCTGCTCCGTCTGTGCCAGGGACGCGCGCTCTGCGCCGCTGCACAGAGCGCGCGTCAGGCAAAGGAGGGCATGCGTGGCGGCGCGGGACGCGCGGCGGCGGCGGCGAGCACGCTCCGTGAGCGGTGAGGCGGCCGGGCGAGGGCGCGGCGGGTGACGGGTCAAGGGAGCAGCCCACACCCGGCGTCGCTTTTTGAGCGACGCCTGTGGTACGCCTGCCAGGGGCCGCAGGGCGGTCAGTTGTGGGGCGAGGCGGTGCCGGCCGCGGGCCGGGTGCAAGGCGCCGGCCTCGGCGCCGCCTCGGCGCGCCGCACGGGCGCGGCGAGCCTCTGAGCGGGAGCCGAAGGTTTGCCTGTGGGAGGGAGGTGGTAGGTGGTGGGGGTGATTTGACTTTGCCGCAGAGGCCGTCCCCTAGCTGTGAACAGCAAAACGGGACAGTATTCTCACTTTCCGGGGACAGAGCACCAAGCAAGGGTACGCCACGACGCGCTCGGCCTCCGCTGTCGGCTGCCGCACATGCTCGACCTCGAGGCTCAGAAGCACGTCGTCGACGGCAAGCTGCGCTGCTGGCTCGACATCGACATCAACGACTCGCGCGCGGCATACCAGCGCGCCGTTAACTTTGTGGCTGCAAAGAACCTCGCCTACTCGCTGACGTCAAACTGGCTGCCGGAGCTTGGCGGTTCCGAGCTCAAGCGCGTCAAGGAGCAGCTGTACGCCAACGATTTCGAGTGGAGCGGCAGAGGCCGCTGCGCCGTCAAGATGCCGCCGCAGCGCATCTACGTCGAGGTGTGGCCAGAGGTTGCGCCTCTGGCGGTCGAGAACTTTGTGGCGCTGCTGCTCGGCAACCGAGGCAAGGGCCAAGAGTCGGGGTGCGAGATGACCTACAAGGGCTGCCACTTCCACCGCTGCATCAAGGGCTTTGTGGCGCAGGGCGGCGACTTTGTCAAGAACAATGGGAGTGGTGGCGAGTGCGTCTTTCCCGGCAAGAAGCAGGGCTTCAAGGACGACGCCGCAGGGCTCAAGGTGAAGCTGGGCGAGCGAGGGATGCTCGCCATGGGCAACAGCGGCAAAAACACGAACACGTCGCAGTTCTTCTTCACGTTTGGCGACGTCTCGCGCCTGACGGGCAAACACGTCGGCTTTGGGCAGCGGGACGTAGATGCGCCCTTGCGAGAGTCGCAGAGATCGCCGTCCCAGAGTGTCACTGCACTTGCGCTGAGCTGATGTCGGCGCACCTCGCAGGCAGCTGGTCGGCGGCGCAGAGGTGCTGGCGATCATGGAGCAGTGTGCGGCGCCGGAGGGGGACGACTCTGGCAGGCCGGCGTACCCGGTGGTGATCGCCGATTGTGGCGTGTGCGGCGTGCATGAGCCAGAGCCGATGGCGTGGGTGCGCCGGCCGGGCTGAGGCTGAGTTCCGCCCTGTTCATTTTGGCGCGCCGGCCACATATCATGATTGAAAATTAGATATTGTAGAATGCTCCCCCAGAGAGGCCCCAGTGCCTCCCAGGCAGGGCCGCGCGCGCGGAGCTATCCAGACTCCGCTCCGTCTACACAGCAAGCATGTCTCTACAACCGCTGTGGCCGTGTGGGCTCTGGGCGAGGGGGAGGTGTGGAAAGGGTGGAACCGTGCTCGATGGATAATATATACGGAGAGCCATGGGAGAGCACGCGCGATCGGGCATGGCGCCCGCCCGGGAGAGAACGAGATGAGGTCGAAAAGAGGGCGCCTGCGGCGGTGCGGCCTGCCCGCCCCGCGTGTCGATGCGGACCAAACGATGGCAGAGGTGTGCAAACGCGAGGCAGCTGGCGTGGCCGCGGGAGGCTGTCTTCCCCTCGGCTCCTCCTCCTCGTCCTCCTCACTCGGCCTCGCACCCCTCTCCTCCCCCGCGGCTAGAACGCCGCGCCACGGCGACACCGCCCCCCCCCCCCTAGCGCGGCGTCGCCTCGCCAAAAAAGCGGGCGAGCGGGCTGCCCGCCATCGCAGTGCGTGCCGCCGCCGCAGCCTCTCGCGCGTGAACCAGCAGCGGCGCCGCGAGGGAGTCGTGAAGCTGCTGGCCGTGCGTCGCCTGGCAGCGGGGGCGTGGCGGCGCGCGAGTCAGGAGGAGGCGCCGGGGGGCGAACCGGAGAACGCGCCAGTGAGCGGGTCAGTCGCAACGTGTCCCCCGCCGACGTGTCCGGACAGTGCACATGTCCAGTGGACATGTCCAGTGGATATGTCCTGTCGTCCACGCGTCCAGTGGACGTGTCCAGTTTACATGTCCAGTCGTCCACGCGTCCAGTGGACGTGTCCAGTGGATATGTCCAGTCGTCCACGCGTCCAGTGGACGTGTCCAGTGGATATGTCCAGTCGTCCACGCGTCCAGTGGACGTGTCCAGTGGACATGTCCAGTCGTCCTCGCGTCCAGTGGACGCGTCCAGTGGACGTGTCGGCGGTGGCTCTCGGACAATCTCGGACAATCTCGGACAATCTCGGACAATCTCGGACAATCTCGGACAATCTCGCCTGGAGGTGCGCCCAGAGCGGCGCCGAGAAGGCGCCGACAAAGAGAGCCCACAGCAGCGGCAGGAGGTGGCAGGCGCCGCCGGCGCACTTGACGGCCCACGCGGCGAGCAGCACGCGCACTGTGTGCGCGGTAGACTCGACTGCGGCCGCCGAGCGCACCGAGTCGAACGCGGTGTTGAGTGCGCGTGCGGCGGCGGCGGCGGCGGCGGCGGCGGCGGCGGGCGAGAGCAGCTGCCCCCCGGGCCGGAGGGGGCACGGCATCGCCTGAGGGGACGTGTCGTGGACGTGTCATGGACGTGTCATGGACGCGTCTCGGCGACATCCCGTGCCCACCCGCCTCCATCTCGGCTCGATCTCGGCTCGATCTCGGCTCGATCTCGGCGGTCTCGCCTCGGCGACGGCTTCGGCCACCGCAGCGAGCGAGCGGGGCACCGAGCCGGGCGCCGCCTCCGCCGCAGGAGCCAGGGCGCGGTACACCAGAGCAAACGGGACAGTGAGCAGGACGAGCCAAAAGCAAGCGGCGGCGGCGGCGGCCGTCGCGCCGACGCGCCCAAAGACGGCGGCGGCGAAGGCGGCGTTGCCGGCGGCGAAGGCAGCTGCAGACGTGGCGGGCGCCTCCCAGTGGACCAAGCTCAAGACCGCTGCGCGCACCGCCTCCTCGTCCGCCTCTCTTCCTCTTGCCCGCGAGCCTGCCGTCTCGGCCGCGGGCGTGGCCGCTGTCCCAACGGCCGACTCGGCTTCGAGCGAGGCCTCCGGCAGCGGCGCCGGCGCGGCGCCGGCGGCCGCGCGCTCGATCGCGCCGCCGGCGGAGCGAGCGGCCGCGGCCGTCTCGGCCTCTGGTGCGAGGTCTCCGACAAGGCCTGAAGCGCTCTCGAGAGTGCTCCTCTCGTCGCCGCCTCGACCCCGGCCACGGCCGCGGCCGCGGCCGCGGCCGCGCGCAGCTCTGCTCCGACCGCGCAGCGCTGGCCTCCCGCGGCTGCCCCTGGCAACGCGCGCGCCCGCAGCCGAGCCGCCCGCCCTTGCAGCGATCGGCCTCGCAGGCAGCAGCGGCTCGCCGAGAGACGGCTCGTCCGCGCCACCACGGAGCAGCGGGAGGCGGCCAAGGAGGGGGCCGGCGTCGGCGATGGTCGCGACAACGACGGCCGCGAAAAGCGTGCGCAATGCCGTCACTGCCGACATCCTGTGGGCACGAGATGGAGGAGTCGAAAGAATCTTACAACAAAACTCCCTCGCACAACACTGGGCACGGGACTGGCGCGCACTGGCACGAACACAGGTACACCACGGGAGCCGCCTAAGCGACTCCTGCGAGGGTGGCGAGGCACTTAGCTCCGTGCAGTCGAAAGAATTTAAACAAAACAACTCTATCTCACAGCAGACAGGCTCGACACAGGTGCGAACTGGCGCGTCGAAAGAATCTTACAACTTCGAGGTTAATGACTGCAGTCCAAGTGCTCCAAGTGCTCCAACAAAACTCCCTCGCACAACACTGGCGCGCCCGTCCCTGCATCGTTAGGAAACACATCGTCTGGAACGCGCGCTAGCTCGCGTTCGAAGCAGGAGAGAGTCTGGCGGACGATCGGATTGCCGTGCTCTTCGTCGAGTAGGTGAGCGAGAGCACGCTGCAGACGCTGCGAGCTCGCTGGGTCGCGCGGAAGCTGCACGTTCATGACGGTTCCGGCGGGCCCGCTAGCCGTGACAGCCATCTGTAGCTCGGAGGGTGTGTCGACGTAGAAGACGCCTCCTGTTGCGACGTTTTGCGGCACAGTCACGTTCATGGTGACCGGCAGTCCGTCATTGGGCGAAGGAGTGCGGACGAGCAGCGTGGACAGTCCGTGGTAGTCGCCGGGTTGCAGGAAGGCGCCGGAGGAGAAGTGCATGTAGCCGCATGACGAGTACGACGGCTCGAAGGCGGCGTCGGCCATCTTCACGATACCGAGGAGGAGGCGCTCTTCCGAGGTCAGCGCGGCTAGCGGCTCGGGCACAGCCTCGCCGACGCCGTTGTTCTCGTATATCCAGTTGCCCGTGCCGTCGACACTGTGGCCGTCGAACGTGTCGTACTGCACCGGGTCCTGGCACTTCGCCTTTTTGCAGTACGTGCATGTGTAGACTTGGCGCAGCGGGAAGCCCTGAGCGTCGACGCCGGCCTCCTCGCACAGGAAGATGTCCTCGAGAGGGACCTGCAAGGCGCGCTGAGTCTCGCGTATGACTGGCTCGAAGACGCGCCACGCTCGCAAGTCGCTGTGGCCGTTGGCTCGCACTTTGATCTTGTCCCCTGACTCCGGGTAGTTTACCATGGCGCAGTTGAAATAGGGTTTGTGGAGCGTCCAGACATTCCTTTGTTACGTAATTTCTCGGGACCGCGGACGCCATTCTGGACCAGACTAGATTTGAGAGCAGCACATTTGAAAGATCTAGATCTACTACTAATTAAGCCAGGGCTGGGGAGCTGGCCTGCTCAAATGGTGAAGGGTTGAATAGCTGCATTTTGACCAGAAGCCTTCTGTACACCTTCTGTACACCTTCTGTACACCTTCTGTACACCTTCTGTACACCTTCTGTACACCTTCTGCACATTCTGTACATTCTGTACACCTCTCCAAGTGTGGTCATACCCATCAGACTCTTACTGAATATGTGATTTTTACATCTCAAGGCGGTGTACAACAGCAAACAAGCAAAAAACTACCCCCTCCGGGCACGCTTGCTGCCCGACGCCCGCTGTGCCGCCCTACCGCTCGTGTCGTCGACAGTCTTGCTGCGCGCTGCCTCGATTGCCTCACAATAAGCTACTCTTTTTGCCCCTATCGGGCTCCCTCCTGACGTCGACTTCAAGGTTTGTTCAGCCATCGCCATCTCAAAGACTTGTAGCTTTGTTGCCGTGGTCCATAGAAACATATGATCGCCATCATCCTCACTCCGGAGGAGGCTCCCCTCTCCTCTGAGTTCTGTGGCGACGCCTTCAACTTTCATTGGAGTCGAGGAGCACTTCGGTCTCATTAGCAGCTGCACCAGCACTGATTGTGAGCTAGTATGATTCTAGCGTCTCCAAAATTCTTTTCGCAGTGTTGAGAGAGTGTTGTGCGACGGAGTGAGCTTCTAAAATTCTTTTCTAGCACGCGCCAGTTCGCACCTGTGTCGAGCCTGTCTGCTGTGAGAGAGATTGGTTTTGAATTCTTTTCGCATGTGTTAGTGCCAGTGCGCGCCAGTCCCATAAATAAATAAATACAACGGACACGCCAAACGAGGGGTGGGAGAAGGACAGGGTCCCCACCTGCACGAGCAGGATCTTGTAAGGACGATCAGGGACACCGGGGAACGGGAGCGGGGAGCGCATCGCGACACGGAGGGGGGCTGGGCAGGGTTCACCCTCACGACAGGGTCCCAGGGATTCGCGCCAGTCCCGTGCCCAGTTGTGGGCAAATCAAAATTCTTTTCGCACACGACGGCCCAATGGTCATGACTGAGGAGGAGATGGACGAAATCTTTGGGCCTGCACCAGCCTGCGCTCAGCCCTCAGCCAACGATCGGGCGAACAGGATCACCGCGGCGGGTGAGCAGATGGCGCGGCGGGCGGCGGCAGCAGGAGAGGAGATGGTCGCTCGGGCCCACGCGCGGACGGCGGCGTTTGCGGCGGCGGCGGAGGAGCCGGCTGGAGTCGGGCCGTACACGTGGCGCTGCGACCTCTCCAGAGCCCTGCCCGCGTTCCGTGCCGGCGAGGCCGAGGCGGCGAGAGAGGCGGCGAGAGTAGAGGCAGAGAGTGCGGCGGCGACGGCAGCGGAGGCGGTAAAGCCCGGCAGCCGGAGTCGGCTGAAGCTGCTGCGCAAGCTCGGTCGATCGCTCGTGGGCAGCGTCTCGGAAGCTTCCCACAGCGCCGCCGCCGGGGTGCGAGCCGGCGTCCGGGGAGCGGCCGCCTCGGTGAGAGAGAGATCGCCCCTCGCACACGTGCCGCCTCAGCCGCGGCACGCTGCAATGACACGCCCGCGACATGCCCGCGACATGCCCGCAGGTGCCGCGGCGGGCGGCTCGCAGGCGCCGCGCAAGCCTTCCGGGGCGCTCGGACGCGTGGCTGAATTGAGTCCTCAAACCAATGCGCATTCTGTGTTTGCGCCGCAGGCGCCGCAAGAGCCTCCCCAGGCGTTCGGACGCGGCGCCGCCGCAGTACCTGTGTCCCGTGCTCGGAGAGGTCATGACCGACCCGGTGACAACATGTGACGGTGAGGTGTTGGACGCGATTGAGAGATCGGCCGCGAGAGAGAGAGGCGGAGAGAGAGGCTGGGAGGAGGCTGAGACGTTGCGCTCTCATCACCCTTACGCCGCCGCCACCACACGCCCTCGCCATTGCCGCGCAGGCCACACCTACGAGCGCGAGGCGATTGAGATGTGGTTCCGGACGTATGCGGAGCGGTACCCGCTCGCCGCCTCCGCGCCCAGCCCCGTTACCGGTGCGATGCTCGCGAGCACGGCGCTCGTCAGCAACATCGCGTTGAGACAGGTCATTGAAACGTGGAGGGAGGGGAGAGAGGGGCTCGGCGGGTGAGCGAGTCGTGCGGCGCCAAGTTCAGGGGATGGGTGGAAGAAGGTTTCCAGTGATTTTTTGTTGTTTGTCGTCGTCGTGTTGTCGTCGTGTTGTCGACGCGTGTCCGTGTGTCGTCGTGTTGTCGTCGTCGTTGAGCGTGTCGCTCTGAGCACTGAGGTCGGGCAATGACGGCTTACCGCCCACCAAGCCCCCTCGGCATACCCCGGCAATGACGGCTGCACGACCTTTGCATGACTTCCAAGACACACCAACGGGCCTCTTCCCTCTCCCAAACGCCTCCGCAACCAGCAGTGCTGGAGAGAGGCTGGTTGCCCATCCTGGCTGCAAACTTGGACCCCAGATCTCTGAATCCCACTCGCACCCACGGCCTCTGCCGTTGTGTCGAGGGGTGCGACACGTGCACATATGCATCTACACATGCATCTACACATGCATCTACACTTGCATGCACTCAAGCATCTACACATGCATCTGCACTTGCATATTTGCATCTGCATATGCATGTGTCGCAGGGGTATGCGCCGCCAGGCTCGCCCCACCTCGAAGGAGCTCTCCCCCGCTCCCGCTCCCCAACACCACGCTCGTACGACTCGGTGAACACCTATGAGCTGCGCAGAGCAGCGGCAAACATGAGGCCTGCAAAGTTGCCCTCGTCTCCTGCTGGCCGCCAATCTGCTGCTGGCCGCCAATCCCCAGGCCGCCGTGCCGCCACATACGTGGCCCGTGGCTCGAACGACTTGCTGAAGAGTAAGCTGGCGGCGAGCAAGAAGCTGACGGAAAAGACGAGCAGCACTGACTATCTGATGGGGCGCTGCAGCGTCGTGCTGAACCGACGAGCCGACAAACCAGAGGGTACCCCTCATTGAAAGCAGGCCCGCGTCGAGCGCCGCCGCCGCGCGGTCATCGACAAGACGCGGCTCGGTGACGAGCTGTGGGCAAGCGTGGCGGGTGTCCTCCATTTGACTTCACCCAGCCGCCGTCGTCGTCGCCACCGCCGCCGGCCTCCCCACACGCCCTGCTAGTTCTGCAGAATGAGTACGGACGTTAGAGCACCCCTGTGAAGACGGGGCAAGGTGTACCTAGACGTAAAATTGGCGCTGGAATCGATTCCGATCATCAAATCAACCCTATTCTGACATCCTGATAGTGATTTTTTGCTTGGATGTCCAAACTATGTCCTGCAGAATGGTATGAATAAGGTGTGAACAGATGGGTCGTGGCCCAACCCACGAGTGCTCCTCCTCCCTAGCCCTAAAAATCACTCAGAAACACGATCCGGCCCTCCAAAAACAGCTCGCTCGGACGATAAATGTACGATTCTTCGATTCGATGTCCAAACTGGGGTTAAGCGAGTAGTCCTCCGCACCGTAGAAAGTGTGTGCGCTTTGGATGGAAACTGCGCTGCAGCTCTGCCCACAAGCAAGAATTGCTCGCCACTTCTCAGGCGTGTCGCGCTGGATATGGTTCATGAAGCTCAGGGCATAATATTCATGGGCTATTTCTACGAATCGTCTCATAGAAATTTGCATCGTCAAAGACACAAAACTTAATCACCAGCTTTTGTCCACTGTCTTGCGCACCTCAGAGCTCAGTGTCCCAAGAGGGGCCCACCCCTGCACATGCGTCATTCACTGGAGCACACTACATGAGAGAGGACGCTGTCCTAGAAGCGCCTCCGGTCTGATAAGTACCGTTGGGGCTTGCAGCGCCGTATGGGGTTGCACATCACAGGGGCACCCGCCGAGGAGGCGGCCATGTGTCGCTTGGCGCTTGCGGGATGGCCCGCCACTCGAACCCGCAAGCGGGCGTACGAACCGCGAGCGGCTCGCACTCGTGACACGCAGGCGTCCGACAGACGGCGCCGGGGCTAGGCGACCGAAGAGGAACTACGGCAAGAACCGCACACCACCCGTTGACGAGCGCTCGCGGAGCTGGTCCGCGGCGCCCGCCAGGGGCGTGCGCGAGACAGGGCTCGGAGCCCTTTTCTGTGAGCAGGGATTCCCTCCCGGCGGGGGTTGTGGTAAGGGCGTACGCCCTTAGTTGTGGCGGAGAGCCGGCAGGAACCGCCACGATTTGTTCGGAAAAGGCCGATGGCGTTTCGAGCTAGGTTGAGTTTCCTCCTGCGGACGGCCAGGTCGCACTCCAGGCACGCGGCGCGCCCGCCTCTCTCGCAGTGCTGGCCCACCGGGGCTCGGCGTGCACTAGTGCACGCCGAGACGGGAGCCAAGGGCAGTCGTTTCTTCGCGCTCAAAGGCGACACTGTGGAGCTCGCGACGGCGATATTCACTCCGTCGCTGCTCGTGTTCACAGCTCTCAGCGGCTGGGCGGCGCTCACCATCGCCCGCGAGCGCTTTGTGTGGCTGGAGAACGCCGAGGAGGCGGTGTACCAGAACCACTTTGCCGGGAATCCGGCGGTGAATATGACACGCGGGCAGCTCAAGAAGCTGCTGAGCGCCGGCCGCTGGCAGACGTGCGAGGTCGACACCACGGTGATCACATACCGAGGGAAGGAGCAGCCGCTCGTCCTGCTGCTCGATGGCACCGCCGCCGCCACATCTCGACGGCGACAGCCCGGAACCTTCTCGGAAACTTTCCCGGGGAGCCTGCGACTAGGCACCGCCCGAATCACCTCGACGGCGACGATGAGGGCGGGCGACCCAGGCTACCACGTCGACGGCGACGAGCCGCTCGAGCACGAGGTCGTCATTGAGCGAGGCCGCGGGCTGTATGGCGAGGCGAGCGCATCTGGGCTGCACCTCGGCTGCACCTCGGCCGCACCTCGGCTGCACCTCGGCCGCACCTCGGCTGCACCTCGGCTGCACCTCAGCCGCACCTCGGCTGCACCTCGGCTGCACCTCGGCTGCACCTCGGCCGCACCTCGGCTGCACCTCGGCCACACCTCGGCTGCACCTCGGCCGCACCTCGGCTGCACCTCGGCTGCACCTCAGCCGCACCTCGGCCGCACCTCGGCTGCACCTCGGCCACACTTCGGCCGCACCTCGGCCACACCTCGGCTGCACCTCGGCTGCACCTCGGCTGCACCTCGGCCGCACCTCGGCTGCACCTCGGCCGCACCTCGGCTGCACCTCGGCTGCACCTCGGCTGCACCTCGGCTGCACCTCGGCTGCACCTCGGCTGCACCTCGGCTGCACCTCGGCTGCACCTCGGCTGCACCTCGGCTGCACCTCGGCCGCACCTCGGCTGCACCTCGGCTGCACCTCGGCTGCACCTCGGCTGCACCTCGGCTGCACCTCGGCTGCACCTCGGCTGCACCTCGGCCGCACCTCGGCAGGTCTCCTTCCTGCACTCGATGACGGCGCGGGACGAGCCGAGCGCCGCTCGGGACGAGGCGAGATGCAGCCGAGATGCAGCCGAGATGCAGCCGAGATCGGGCCGAGGTCTGGCCGAGGTCTGGCCGAGGTCTGGCCGAGATCGAGCCGAGGAAACTCGGGTGACATCCGTTGCTCCGGCGGGCGGCAGATACAGCCGGAGATTTAGCCGAGGTCTCACCGAGACCCGTTGCCCCTACTGCAGGCGGGCGCTGATGTGCAGCTGAGCGCGGGCAGCCGATACATCGTCTGGGAGGGCGAGGTCTAGCCGAGATCTGGCCGAGATCTGGCCGAGGTCTAGCCGAGGTCTGGCCGAGATCTGGCCGAGGTTTATCCAGCCGAGGTTGCCCGGGCCTGCAGGCGCTGCGATATCTCCCCATATCTCCCCCTCCCCACATCTCGGGCGTGCAGGCGCCGCGCTGCGGAAGCTGCTCTGGGGAGACCGCGCGCTCGCCAACGCCTTCAACGCCTTTGTCGCCATCACGCTGGGCGGCAAGCTGTACGACTCGACTCGCTCGGTTGGCCAGGCGCCCGAGAGGTGGGGGGAGGTGGGGAGAGGTGGGGAGGGGTGGGGAGGGGTGGGGAGGGGTGGGGAGGGGTGGGGAGGGGTGGGGT
>NW_005199803.1:55863-61750 GCF_000372725.1 Emiliania huxleyi CCMP1516
GGAGAAGTGAAGGAGCCGCTCGGCTGCAGCGCTGTCCATCTGTGAGCAGCACTTGGCAGCCGGTGGCGGCCGAGAGTTGGGGAGGGATGGGGAGATGTGGGGAGGTGGCGGGGAGGTCCATGGGGCAGGTGGCGGGGAGGTGGCGGGGAGGTGGCGGGGAGGTGGCGGGGAGGTGGCGGGGAGGTGGCGGGGCGCGCCGCAGCTGGCGGACCTGGCACCAGCTCCCAGCCGTAGCGCGCTGAACACGGCACGCCACATGGCACGTCCGGCGAGGCCTCTGCGCTGGTAGAGTCCGCTCTTAGACTCCGCCCACCCGCTCACCCGCCCACCCCGCTTTGGGAGAGGAGCCGGGAGGGTACGGCTGGTTGGGAGAGCAGCTCACGTTGCGAGAGTAGCTTACCTGGGGGGCAGTAGCTCACCTAGGAATATTCGCTTTCCTGGGGGAGTAGTTTACCTGGGAGAGTAGCCGGGAGCTACGCTCCCCAATCTGGCTGCTCACCCCGCTCACCAGGCGGCCACATCTCCCCATCTCTCCCCACATCTCCCCACATCTCCCCAGATCTCTTTGTGACGCTCGCCAGGCGGCCATATCTCCCCATGTCTCCCGATATCTCCCCATATCTCCGCAGGCGGCGGGCGACCTGCACCGCGCCGCCGCGACGCTGGAGGAAGCCGAGTACGCGCGGGCAGCCGTCGGCGAGAGACAGCCGAGAGACAGCCGAGAGACAGAGAGACAGCCGAGAGACAGCCGAGAGACAGAGAGACAGCCGAGAGACAGCCGAGAGACAGAGAGACAGCCGAGAGACAGCCGAGAGACAGCCGAGAGACAGAGAGACAGCCGAGAGGCAGCCGAGAGGCAGCCGAGAGACAGCCGAGAGACAGAGAGGCAGCCGAGAGACAGCCGAGAGAGACAGAAGACAGAGATCGACTAGTCGGACAACTGGCAACGCCGAGTCCCGCGACACCCGCGTCTGAGCGCGATGCCTCCTCTGAATAAATAAATAGAGCAGACATCTCCAGGAGAGATGGGCGACGCACGAACACAGAGGGACAGTGCGCACCCCGCCCCGCTCGCAGGGCGTGCAGCACACAGCAACACAAGACATATCTACGCTGTGCGCCTCCTCGGGATTTCTGGGGAGGTAGAAGTGTGTATGCCTCCTCTGAACCGCCTGGATGAGGGGATGTGTCTTTCTCAAAGGCGTCGCGCTGCTTACCCTTGTCGACACGATCCACTCCGTGTCGGAGAGCGTGCGCAGGGCGGGCGGCGTGACCGGCGGGCTCCCCGTCTCTCCCCATCTCTCCCCATCATCTCTCCCCATCATCTCTCCCCATCATCTCTCCCCATCATCTCTCCCCATCGTCTCTCCCCATCTCTCCCCATCTCTCCCCATCATCTCTCCCCATCGTCTCTCCCCATCATCTCTCCCCATATCTCGGCGGCGTGACAGGCGGGCTCACCAAGCCGCTACGCTGCGGTGTGAGCGGCGCCTCTTCACGCGCTGCTGCCGTGAGCAGGCAAGCTGACCACGGCTCTCGAGATCTGGGGAGATCTGGGGAGATCTGGGGAGATCTGGGGAGAGAGCTACTGCCGTGATGCGAGCTGACACGGTCTCACCCGAGATCACCCGAGATTCCCCGAGATTCCCCGAGATCGACCTGCTGCCGTGAGCAGGCCAGGACAGCCTTTCTTTTTCTTGAGCAGGCGAGTTGACCACGGCTCTCACCGGTCCCGGCACCGGCGCCAAGCTGCACGCGTCCCTCGACGAGCTGCGCCGGAATCAGGCGCGAGATCGACCCAGATCGCGCGAGATCGACCCAGATCGGCCCACGATCGCACGAGATCGCACGAGATCGCACGAGATCGCACGAGATCGCACGAGATCGCCCACGATCGCACGAGATCGCACGAGATTGCAGGCCGCGTGCGGGGACGCGCACGAGCGCGTGATCAAGCGCGAGCTCGGCGGCGTCGGCGCGGCTGCACAGCGCGACAGCGGCCCCTCTCTGCTCGAGGAGAGCGAGCGGGTCGCCAGGTGCAGAGGGGAGACGCCGGGAGCCCTCCCCTACCCCACGGTACCCGGCACCACCCTCCCCTACCCCACGGTACCCGAACCCACCCTCCCCTACCCCACGGTACCCGGCACCACCCTCCCCTACCCCCACGGTACCCGAACCCACCCTCCCCTACCCCACGGTACCCGAACCCACCCTCCCCTACCCCCACGGTACCCGAACCCCTGTGAGACGCGAGAGCCGCGCTTGTGCGCGCTTGCGCGTGGAGACCGTGTCGCCGCCCTCCCTCCTCCAAGGAGCGGTGGCGGTCCTCCCTCCTCCAAGGAGCGGTGGCGGTCCTCCCTCCTCCAAGGAGCGGTGGCGGTCGAGCCTGCGTCTCCGCGGTCGTTGAGCCCACTCTCCGCGGAGGGGAGCTTCCGCAGTGCGCAGACCTTGCAGTCGCGCACCGCATATCTCCCCCATATCTCCCCCATATCTCGTCCCTAGAAGCGGAAGACGCATTCTCGTACTCCAACCAGCGCTCGAGAGGACACACCTCCCCATATCTCCCCCATATCTCCCCCATATCTCCCCCATATCTAGCACTCGAGAGGACACACCTCCCCATATCTCCCCATATCTCCCCACGCTAGGTACGTCATCGACAAGCACGCGGAGAGCGAGGGTGCTCTCGGCGACAAGGGCAAGGTGCAGCCGATCGTGCGGCAGAGGAGCGCCGAGCGGAGCACAAGCGCAGCCCAGGCCACGGCTCTGCAGACCGCCAAGGCGCCAAATTGAAGCTCCGGAGCTCAGCGCATGCCTAGGAGCGAGGGCCTACGTTGTGGACTGGTACGTTGTGGGGTTGTGGGCAGACAAGCACTAGCACAAGCACGTTGTGGGCTGGATCGTGATTCGTGACGCGCGGATTAGGATTACAGGGACCGTCAGGGTACTGACTGTACGGTACAGTAGCTGGAAGCTGCGATCGGCAGTCGGCCCACAGGCGCATTGGCCGCCACCGCACACAGGATTTTAAGGATACAGTAGGAGTGTTGGTGCTAGCTGCTAACCGTCTCATCCATCCGCCCCACGCGGTCGGCCGTCGCCTCACAGCGATCAGCGTGCGCGAACTTCTTTTAGAGCCGATTTGTTGAGTATTTAGTTTTGGCTAGTTGCTTCCAATTCACTCTGACACGTGAGACGCTAATCTTGAAAACGTCCAACGGAGCTCCGCCGTGTTGCTACCAGCGCCCTCCCCCGCGCTCCCTGCGTCCATGGCCGATGATGCTAGTATGTGAGGTCATCTGGCTACCGCGAGAGCGACCCAACTCGTCGACATCGTCCGATGATGGTGCCTCAAAGTCAGCCTTCGGAGGCTATCGTGGGGTCGAGCCGGCGGTGGCCGTGACATGCGTTGCTGGGAAGGTGGACGAGCCGCTCGAGGAGCGGGACGAGTCGGCTCGTGCCACCGGTGGAGAATTCAGTATGCCGCAGGCGGCTCCCACCTCGTAGCCGGCGTGCACCGCGTTGCTGACCGGCTTGGTGGACACGCGCGTCGACATGAAGTGGTGGTCCGTCATTGTTGGTGAATGGTCGGGTCTCCGCTTGGGACGTGCGAGTTTGAGCTTCCTTGCCCTCGGCCGCCCTTTGATCACGAGCATCGGCCAGGATCTCGGCTCCGCGGCTACGGTCCCTCTATGGCGTCACGGTCGTGACACATATATCATGGGTTGGGCTTTTAGGCATTGTAGGGTTGGCATCCCATCGACCATGGCCTCCCTCCTGCGCGCGGTAGTCTCTCTCTGGTGTTGCCACCATCTCCACCAACCAGACAGGCAGTCAGTGGATGTGGGACCACAGTCAGGGTACACTCGAAGGCTGGGTTAGCAGTAGACGTCGATACTTGACGCTTCCCACATGGTTTGTGTCGCTGCCGGCACGCTGGTCGACAAGGGCCACATGAGCATGACCGCGATACCTCGGTGTGGCAGTGCCCAACCCCCAGGCTGCACAGGCGCAGTCCGCACAGAGTTAGCCGCGCTCCGAGCTGTCGAGCTGACCCGACCGAGGCCGCGACCCGGCAATGCTTTCCCAGGGAGGGATGGGAGAACGGCACGCCGCCACCACACAGGGATTTTAAGGAGAGGAGGGTGTGATGCGCTAGCCGTCGCCCACCCTGGGGAGTCTGCCTCTTCGTATCTCTTTTCGCAGTCTCTCGCCGCTTCTCGCTGCAACCTTCATGCCACCTCGCGGCCGTCCCACTCTCGTCGTTCTCTCCCTTGTCACTTCCTCCTCTGTCGCGTCGTTCTCTTCTGCCTCGTCCTGCGACGCCGCCGCCTGCCGGTCCCTTGTTCTCGCGGCTTCTTTCGCCTCTCGGTGCAACTCCGTCCTCCTTGCTCTTTTCATGAGCTTTAAAATTCTTTTCATGCCGCGTGAGCAGGACACAGTCGTGCTTCGTGAGCGCGTGGGCTCTCTCCTGTCATTTGCAGCAGCTCCTTGGCGGTTCCTCGGCTCATCTGGCGCCAGTCTCGAAGGGCCCACCGGGCAGATTACGCTATTGCGCTTTTTGCAGGCTGCTTTTTCAACGCACTTTTCAACGCACTGCCTCCGCAGCGCCGGGAACAGCACCGTGCTTTTTCGACCCACTGCGCCGTCAGAACCCACTGCGGCTTTGACCTTTTCAACCTACCATTAGGCGCGTCAAGCTTTGCCAGCCGTCGCAATGCGTCGGCTGACAAAGCTCAATGCCCAGCTGCGATGAGAAGCTGCGCTCTCTCAGCACCCATCCCACCATGTCTACTGCTGACACCTCCGCAGCTATTTCCTCCGCCCACCGACAGTTGGTGCTGCCTCGTGCATCAATGCCTCCGTAAATCCATGACGAGGAGTGCTGCGTTCGCAGGTGCCTCCAGAGGTGCACCGGACGGTACACTGCTCGTACATTCATCTCCCCTACATATGCACAAAGTCTCCTTTCCCCTCTCCTCTTCTCTCATCTCAAGACTCACGCGGAAGCCGCCTCGAGTACGCGGCCAGCCTCGAGTACGCGGCCATCTCGTGCCTTCTCCCGGCAAGGGAGCTGCCCCGCAGTCTTTCTCCGCGATCTCTCCGCCGCAGGCTCTCCGCCGCAGGCTCTCCCCCGCTGCTCTCCTTGCCCCATTCACGTCGTGGCAGCGGCCGCTTCGGCCGCCCTGGCCTTCGCGCGCAGTTTCTGCAGCCGCGATTTGATCGCTTTGTGCGGTGGCGCGGAGTCGGGCTCGTACTCGTTCATCCATGCCTCAAAGGCGGTTGCCGAAGGGCTCAGGGTGCGCTCTTGCACAACGTGCGCAAACACACGCTCGTTCTGCTCCGACCATCTGAAGTAGGGAGGCCTCTTCTTCGGCTGCTGCGGCGGCTGCACGGCGGCGGCGGCGGGCACAGCCACGCTGGTGGCGTTCGTGACGGTCGCGGCGGCATTGGCGACGGGCGCGGAAAGCGCCGCCACCGCCGTCGCCGCCTCTGCCGCCTCCCGCGGGCGCTTCTGGCCGCCGGCGGCGGCGGCGGGGTCGGCGGCGGCGGCGGCGGCGGCGGCGGCAGCGGCGGGGTCGGCGGCGGCGGCGGCGGCGGCGGCGGCGGCGGCGGCGGCGGCGGCGATGGTGGCGGAGGTGGAGGCGGCGGCGGCGGCGGCGGCGGCGGCGGCAGCGGCGGTGCGTCGAGCGGTCCTTGAGTCGGCATTAGGCGCAATGCAACACAGGCCGCGGCCAAGCTCGTCGAGCTCGGTTATCCACAGCCCGTGCTGCGAGCATGCGTAGACACACATGTCCTTTCGAATTTTGTAGCCGTGCAGACAGCCGGGGTAGGAGCATAAGTATCGCCATGCTGGCGCTAGGCCTGATCGAGTGCATGTTGCATG
>NW_005199803.1:61850-66619 GCF_000372725.1 Emiliania huxleyi CCMP1516
ACGTCGCGGCAGGCCGCCCCCGCCGCCGCGCGGATGTCGGCCTCGCTCGCGCCCGACGCTGCGGCGCTGCTGCGCGCCGCCTCGATCGCCGCCGCCCGCAGCTGCGGCTTGAAGGTGGAGCGCTCCGCGGCGGGCCGCGCCTGCCGGAGCTGCGCCTCGAGCGCCCGCACCGCGGCGGCGGCGGCGGTGACGAGGGCGGGGTGCTCGCGGCGCACGCGCTGCTCCCGCTCGCGGGCGACCTCCAGGTTCACGTCGCGGCAGGCCGCCCCCGCCGCCGCGCGGATGTCGGCTTTGCTCGCGCCCGCCGCTGCGGCGCTGCTGCGCGCCGCCTCGATCGCCGCCGCCCGCAGCTGCGGCTTGAAGGTGGAGCGCTCCGCGGCGGGGTGATGCTGCCGGAGCAGCACCTCTCGCGCCCGCACCGCGGCGGCGGCGGCGGTGACGAGGGCGGGGTGCTCGCGGCGCACGCGCTGCTCCCGCTCGCGGGCCGCGCAGCCCCCCCGCACATCACCACGGGTGAGGTGCCGGCAAAGGGAGAGGGAGGCGGACAGGTACGCTCCGATCGGCGCGCGGAGCTGCGGCGCGCTGCCGAGCTCCTCCCGCAGCGGCTTCAGCCGCCGGTCGAATTCGGCGGTCGTCAGCGAGGCGCGCTGGCCCGCCAGCTCCCTCAGGCGGGCCAGTGCTGCCGTCGGAGCGGCGGTCCCGAGCGCAGACGCCGCTGCGGTGAGGGCGCTCAGTGCTTCGGAGGCGTGTGCGACGTAATCGCGGAGCGGGCGCGAGGGCTCCGGCAGCGGCACGTGCAGCAGCCCGCCGGCTCGGTCGCGCGCGGCGTCGGCGGGCGGATCGGCGAGGGTGTACGGCACGCCGATGGCGTCGGCCATCGGCGGGCTCCACGCCCGCAGCGAGACCCACACTCGCTCCCCCTCGTCGCAGATCTCGAACGAGCGAACGCCCGGTGCGAAGAGGGTCAGCGGCCCCTCCTCTCGGATCTCTGCGCACCAGCGCTCCGCACGCTGCTGTGAGACAGCGAGCGGTTCGTCGAGTAGGTGCGGCATCGCGTGGATGGCGTCTGGCGCAGCGACGCCGGGGTCGCTGCCGCGCACCACCTCCAGCACAACAGCGGCGAGGCTTTGCTGCGAGTTGAAGGCGCGCCTATAGGCGTCGCCGTTTGCTGCCTGTCGGCAGCGTTAGGGTGTGTGGGGAGGGGCGGTGTGGGCGAGTAGGTGCGGCGCCGCTTCCAGCGCCCGTCGAGGTCGAGGAGCCAGAAAACGGCGGTGCCTGCGAGGGACGGCGGGACAAGACCGCCTCGGTGACACTAGTGCGTTAGTAGTAGAGAGTTGTGCATGTGTGTCGAGCGGCGAGTCACAAGTCTCTTATTGATTTGCGAGTCTAGTTTTGCGTGGGCGGCCGGAGTCACTACACTCACCGGAGAACCACGCGTTGAGCGCGCCGCCCGCCACAAACAGGCTCCCCATCTTTTCGATGCGCTCGAGGTTGTTGTTCCACACATACCACGCGTAGCGATCGCGCTGCTCCGACGTTGGCGCGTGCGGAGCGGTCTGAGCGGTGAGCGCAAACTCGGCGCCGTAGTAGCAAGGGATCATCGATCGCACAAGCTCCACAAGCCACAGGGGCCAGGCCAGCACGCGGAGGCGCGCCCCGCACCAGATGAGAGCGCGCAGAAAGTTGGCCTGCGTGCGGGGCGGAAGGCAGCGGGTTCTAGTAGAGGTGTCCCGTCCGAGACGCGTCGAATTTGTACGCCGGTGCAGGGAGGCCGTGCGCGCGCCTCGGTGCACTCGTCGAAGCGGGGATCACTCTTGACAGCGACAAGCAGCTGGAAGAATCCGGCGCGGGCCAGCATGGCCCGCACGAGCTGCATCGACAGCAGGACAGCGAGGGCGGAGCAGCCGAGCGCGGCCTCCCTGTGCGATGAGCAGAGAACGCGCTTGAGCCACCCAACGCCGCTGACGTCGGCAACGAAGAGCAGTGTCAGGATTGAGCAGAGGCACACCATGACCGTCAGAAGCACAGCGCCGTCCTGGACGCTCTCTGCCAGCCGCCACATCTCCAGCATCTCGCTCGCGTCCGTGGTGACATCGGACGCGTCCCCATGCTTCTCTGCCCGAAGCCGCGCCCGCTGGCTGCGAATCACCTGCGTCAGCGCGGCGTCCTCGCCCTCCCCTGCTGGGATGCCCTCGCACAGCTTCGAAAAATTCTCGCGCAGCGCCCGCTTCCCGTCCTCTGTCAGCGCGACTCCCTCCTCGAAGTCGCCGCCCGCATCCTCCTCATCGTCGTCGTCCTGCTCGCTGTCCGAGCCATCGCCCTGCTCGCTTCCCGCCTCAGAGAGCTCGTCGAAGGTGGCGCCGGCAGCAGCAAGCCCGCCCGCAGCGAGGTTGGCCAGGCCCGCCGGCGGCAGCGGCGGCACCACGGCAGCAGCAGCCTGCGGCAGCGGCGGCGCGGCAGCAGCAGCCGGTTTAGCCGCCGCGCCCGCGCTGTCGCCCGTCGAGAGCGGTGGAGCCGGCAGCTCTGTGCCAACGTCGGCGTGTGCGGCATCGGCCATGGCCGCACCCGGTTGGCTGGCGTCTGTAACCAGCAGCATCACAGGCATCGCCGCCGCCGCCGCGCGAGACGGCATGGCATCCGCGCCTCTCGCCACCTTGAGCGTCGTTTCAGGCTGCTTGGCGGCGGCGGCGGGCGACATACTGACACGGCCGCGCTTTTCTGCAGGCATGACGCAGCAGTTTTGCGACGCAGATCGGCGAGGCCTGTCGAATTTTTTTGGCGCGCCGTCTTGATCAATGAAAAAAGAAAAGCGAATCCTATTCTCTCCGGATAGGATCTTCAGAAGAATTCGCAAGCCTCTCACTCGTGTCCCTTAGACTGGGAGACTCATGCCGAAAAGAGAATTTTACAACAAAACTCCTCCCTCGCAAAAAAATAGGTGCCTCGGTTAATCTGGGAAAGAAGATTAGTTTTTTTAGTGGGGATCTGGCCAGCGGAGCGCCCAAGGCGAAGCCCCATGGGGGTGGAGCGGCAAGGCCGCTTCCGAGATCTGCTGGCGGCCAACGAGGAGTACTCGGGCCGGGGCCGGGCTTTCATCGACGAAGTGAGGGAGTGGCCAGCGGTGGCGAGAGCAATGACGACGCTGGCTCTCCCCTCGACTCGGGTGTCCAGAGAGGCGGTGCAGGCCGCTCGACAGACGGCAATCGAGGCCGTGCGGGTGAGGGGGGCCGAGGACCGAGTGAGGACCCGGGCGATCGACGAGGCAGCGTCCCTACTAGTGAAGCTGATAGGGGTAGAGGCCGAGATCGACCTCCAGCCGCGCCGTCGAGAGGTGATGCAGGCTGCCAATGAATGGTTTACGATCAGGCGGGGGGGTCTACTCAAGTGGCCTGTGCGAGTGATCGGCACACCCGCTGGTGTCCGAGATGGGGCCTCCGGCTGGAGGCCATCAGATAGCGGCCCACACGCTTGTGGGTTCGCGCGAAAATTGAATCGAAAGGAGGCAAAACGCCCACACCGCAAGCCGCAGAAAACTAGAGCACCCGCACCAGCGAGAGAGGGCACACAGGCCACCAAGCCGCCGCGAGGACAGAGGCGCGAGCGCGAGAGAATCAGCAGCGCGTGCGACGCCAGCCACGAACATTACACGAGAGCCGACAGCCATAGGCGCAGTGCGATGCGACACTGCGATGCGATGGGACATGGAGATGTGAGGGGCAGGGTGACAGCGCAGAAGCAGCAGAGAGAATAGGGCACGAGTACCACGGCGACCGGGATGTAGGCGGCAAGGAACGGCGACGGACGAGCGGGGGCGAGGCGGCGGCGGCGCGACAGGAACCAACGAGGAAAGAAAAAGAAGACACGGGCGCGGTGATTGTTTTGCCGGGCGCGGTGATTATGAACCGGTCGCCCTATCTGGTTTTGTTTTGTGCCCGCTGGCCGCCAAATTGTGGAATTCGGTCGGGGTGACCTAGATTCGAGGGCGTGCACAGGGGCGTGCAGGCCCGCTCCGTCGCCTATCCCGCCTCTTCACTCTCGAGCATCGCCGTCCGAGCCGCCGTTCACTTCTGCCCGCACATCTCGTCACTCCTCACCTCACACCTCAACGTCCGGCATGTGTTCTCACGCGTTCTCGGCGGGCGATTCCCATGATGTGCACACTCAGAGGAGAGCGTGGTGGCGGAGAGACCTGCCGTGACGCCTTGGACACCTGCCCGCGACAGGCGCCAGCGTCAACCATGGCCTGGGACCTCCTCTACGCGCTCACGGGGCAGAGCAAGAGCAAGCCCTCTCCGCCGATCGGCCGCGACTTTGCGCCGCGCCGAACGCAGCCGGCGCCGCCGCAGCACGCCGCGCCCAGCGCCGAGGGGCTTGCGGCGCTCGAGGCGGCGGCTGCCCGCAGTGGTCCTCAGGCAGCGGCGTCAAACGGGGCTGAGGGTACCTCCGCCGGAGTGGATGCGCCGATCGGGGCGCGCTTTTACCGCTCGGAGGAGATCTCCGGCAGCTGGGCCCTTGCTCCTCGCGGCGTGTCGCGCTCGCTGCCCGACGCGGCGGAGACGGCGGCGATCGGCTCGATCACCTCGCACGGCTCCAAGTGGGACAGCAAGGGCAAGCACACCGAGATCAACCAGGACCGAGGATGCGTGGTGACGCCCTTCGCCGGCGACGAGACCGCGCTCCTCGCGTGCGTGGTCGACGGCCACGGGCCTCAGGGGGAGCAGGTCGAGTCCCCGCCCCCCCACCCTCCTCTCCGCGGCCATGCCCCCTCT
>NW_005199803.1:68977-69872 GCF_000372725.1 Emiliania huxleyi CCMP1516
CCCCTTGTCGAGCTGCACGAGCACGCCTCCGACTCCGCCGTGCAGAGTCAAGCTGTGAACAGCGTCTCTTCACACCTGCAACTGTGAACAGGCACGCCTCCGACTCCGCCATGCAGCTCGTCCAGCTCGCCGCACGCGCCTGGGCTGTCGAGGCTCGCCATGGAGAGACACCCTCCCGACACCCTCCCGACACCCTCCCGACACCCTCCCGACACCCTCCCGACACCCTCCCGACACCCTCCCGACACCCTCCCTACACCCTCCCGACACCCTCCCGACACCCTCCCGACACCCTCCCGGCACCCTCCCGACACCCTCCCGACACCCTCCCGACACCCTCCCGACACCCTCCCGACACCCTCCCGACACCCTCCCGACACCCTCCGACACCCGTAGAGATCCGCAGAGAGACACTTGCCGAGGGACACTTGCCGAGAGACACTTGCCGAGACCCTCCGAGACCCTCCGAGACACGCCGACCCGCGGTCGCTCGCTGCGACGACATGCCGACGCGACACGCCCGCGACACGACACGCCCGCGACACGTCCGCGACACGTCCGCGACACGACACGCGAGCACGACACGCCCGCGACACGTCCGAGACACGACACGCGTGCGACACGTCCGCGACACGTCCGCGAGACACGCCCGCGCGACTCGCCCTCAAAGACGCCCCCCTCTCGGAGCACCGCCTCGTCTCGCCCGCGCCTCAGGAGGTGGATGACTACCCCGACGACATCTCCGCCGTCGTGCTGCAGATCCCGCTCCTCTTCCCGACGCGTCCGCCGCCCTTGGCGCCAGGTACGCTAAAGGAGACCGCCACGCTGTCGGCAAACTCCAAGGGGAAGGCAGACGTTGGCTTCCAATACGAAGGCGGACCGATCAAGCGGCTTA
>NW_005199803.1:70968-99395 GCF_000372725.1 Emiliania huxleyi CCMP1516
GCGCGCCTCCTCGGCGACGAGGCGCTCATCCCTTACCCCCACGGTACCCGAACCCATCCCCTCCCCCCACGGTACCCGAACCCCTCCCCTACAGGTCGAGGCCCGGCTCGGCGGGCACAGAGGCGTGCGCGCCGAGAGGAGAGCCGTCATCACACAAAAACACAACCCCGGGCCTCGAGATCGCTCGACAGCACACTGACAGCCAGACGCGCAACACGGGGTCCCAGGGGAGGCGAGCCAAAACCTCAGCGGCCTCTCCTCCGCGCCCCGCAGGTCGCGGTCGCGTCGCCTCCCGTCGCCGGCCACCCGGCCCTCGCCTCCCGCCGCCTCACGCTCGAGACGTCGCCCAAGGCGACCAGCGACGTGGGGCTCGGGACCAGCAGGTAGGCTCTGCTGTGTCCGAGGGGCGGCAGGGCGCGGGCGGGCAGCTGTGTTGGGAAGGGGGGGGCGGGGTAAGAGTCGGGTCAGCCCGGCCGAAAAGGCGCGCGCGAAGCCACGAACACCGCCGGGTCACACCTCTAGTTTTGGGGGCCACGGTTCGTGTAGAGGGAGGACAGGTTGAGACTGAGAGTCCCATGAGAGACCAGTTTTGCTTTTACCTTTTGGGGCTCTTATTAGTGTGAGCTCGTGTGTACAGTCATGACTCCAAGTGGGATCTGCATCTGGGAAGTGCTCGAGAGCGCACGCTTATAACGAGTGTTCTACTGGGCTGGGTTTTTAGGCATTGTAGGGTTGGCACTCCCATCGACCCTCATGACTCCTGCGGTCTCTGAGATGGACACCAGTGGGTGTGGGACCACAGCCAGGATACACTCGAAGGCTGGGTAAGCAGTAGAGGTCGATACTCGACGCGTCCCACATGGTCTGTGTCGCTGTCGGCACGCTGTCGACAGGACGTCGAGCGACACCGGTGGCAGTGCCACCCAGGAGTGGTCGGGCGGTCTCCCGTCATGAGAGAGCCACCATGTGATCCGTATGATGATTCCTGACAACCGCCTCAGTCAACTTTTGTCACAGTTCCCGCTATGAGAGGAGCTGCGGGTCAGTTCGACAGCTGGAGCTGTGTCGCCGGCGTGCGGCGGCCTGCCTCCGGAGGTGCCTCTGAGGTGGACATTTTTTGGTCACCGTGAGAGAACGCGTTCGAATTTTCACTCCGGAACTTCAACTCTGCACGCGCACCGGCTAGGGCTACAATAGTGCCAGTGAGGCGGAGGCGCGAGTCGGAAGGCCGCGACCGTCAAGTGTTCCCTTCGTTTTCCTACAATCGCTGTGAACCCAGCCACGTAACAAGTAACACCGGTCTGGCTAGTGCCATTTCACTGTGGCACAGCTCGCGTTACAAAACCTTGATTTGACCATTTGCGCAAAAAGGTACATCTCGGTGCCTTCCAGAGGCAGCTGCAACCCCCGCCGAGTGGACGGGCGCACACAGCAGGTGGCGCGGTGTGCGCCCGTCCACTTGGCGGGGTCGCAGCTGCCTCTGCGCGTTCTGGGGATGTACCAAATTGTCGCCGCCGGAGACGACTCGACGCCGCTGAGATTGGAGATCAAGCTCTGACAGGTCGCACGTCGCTCCTTTGACGCCGACGTGATTTACCCGTGCAGATCACATCAGGACACGGTCTCGACGCGCTCGGTACGACGCCTGCGACCCGTCTCGGGTCAGGTGGCACGACGCTCATCGCGCCCGCCAGCGCTGCCGTGCAGGTTGCCACGACGAGGTCGAGAACGCTTCTAGACGCTCGCCGAGCCTTCCTTTCCATCCCATTAGGCAGCCTGGGAACGGTGGCGATCAGAGGCAAAGCCTACGAGGGGTGGTGGAACCACATGTCACGGCTACTGACGGCTCGACCCCAGAATAGCCTCCGAAGGCTGACTTTGCGGCACCATCATCGGACGATGTCGACGAGTTGGGTCGCTCTCGCGGTAGCCAGATGACCTCTCATACTAGGAGCATCGGCCATGGCCGCAGGGAGCGCGGGGGAGGGCGCTGGAAGCAACACGGAGCTCCGTTGGAGACGTTTATTCAAGATTAGCGCGATTAGCGTGTCCAGTCTGTCAGAGTGAAATGGCACTAGCCACAAAGATCTATGTGATTCTCTATTGCGTTTGAGCTTGCCCAGCACACTCTTGGCTGCGTGTCGACTGTCGAGTGCTCAAACGTTTGACGCGCAGGCGCCACGCGCTCCAGCCGTCCAGGCCGCATACTACGTATATCTACTTCGCCTCTCTGTCTCTACGTCCACTTGTGCCAAGTGCCAGGAACGATCAGGGCGAGAAGGGCACCGACGAGTGGTGGAGATAGATGCGCGGCTTGCCGTCGGCGCACCGCTTGTAGCCAAAAGTGTACTCGACCGTGGCCACGTCGCCGGTCGTGGCGCAGGTGAAGTCGTACGAGCCCATCGCCAGCGCGGTCGTGCCGTTGAGGTCGATCTGGTGGTTGGTGAAGACCACCTTGCTCCACCCCTTCCCGCCGTTGATGGCGAAGCCGGCGTCCTCGCCCTTGAACTGGTCGTTCTCCATCGCCTCGGCGCCGACGAAGTAGGACATGGCGTCCGCGCCCGTCGGGCGGAAGGGGTGCTTGGTCGCCTTGGTCGGCTTGAAGAGCACGTTGTGGTGGCCGTAGCCGTACAGCTCGCCCGCCGCCTCGCCCGCCGCCGCGACAAAGTCTCCCTTGCCGAGGTAGACGGAGGAGATGGAGGCGATCGCGCTGGCCCACTTGGCCTGGCACTCGAGGACCTCCGCCTCGGTGATGGCCGCCGGCGCAGCCACAAACGGCACCGACGAGTGGTGGAGATAGATGCGCGGCTTGCCGTCGGCGCACCGCTTGTAGCCAAAAGTGAACTCGACGCCCTCGGTCACCTCGCCGGTCGTGGCGCAGGTGAAGTCGTACGAGCCCATCGCCAGCGCGGTCGTGCCGTTGAGGTCGATCTGGTGGTTGGTGAAGACCACCTTGCTCCACCCCTTGCCGCCGTTGATGGCGAAGCCGGCGTCCTCGCCCTTGAACTGGTCGTTCTCCATCGCCTCGGCGCCGACGAAGTAGGACATGGCGTCCGCGCCCGTCGGGCGGAAGGGGTGCTTGGTCGCCTTGGTCGGCTTGAAGAGCACGTTGTGGTGGCCGTAGCCGTACAGCTCGCCCGCCGCCTCGCCCGCCGCCGCGACAAAGTCTCCCTTGCCGAGGTAGACGGAGGAGATGGAGGCGATCGCGCTGGCCCACTTGGCCTGGCACTCGAGGACCTCCGCCTCGGTGATGGCACCGCCACCATCCACCGCCGACACGAGATCCTCCACAGTCGAGAGCGGCCGCACCTTTGTCGCCAAAGCTGACGTCCCCGCCGCCGGCCTCGCGAGCGCTGCGGAGCTCGTGAGCGACTTGCTGCCGTCCCTGAGCAGGACCAACGCGACGCGGCTAGTCGTGGCGCTGCGGCCACGAGCGACGCCGGCCCAGCAGATGCGCGAGAGGGTCATGTCTCGGTCAACTCGAGCACGACAAAAACAGCGGTGAAGAGGCGCCGTTCACTCGCCGGGCCCGAAAATCGCACGACACCACACAGTGACAGTCAGACACGCAACACCGACGGGTCCGTTCACAAAACACAACCCCCCCCCCCAGGCCCAACTACCCAACGAGACCTCGAGATAGGATTCGAGCGCGCTGGGGACGGGCGCGTGTGAGTGCACACACACACACACACACACGGGCGCCCGAAAGTGCCACTTTCGGGCAAGGCTCTGAGCCACGCCCCGTGCGCGCTCGGCTCGAAGTGACCCGGCAGGACTTTCGTCCGGGCCCACGGCCGGCACGCCATCAAATTTTCTCGCCGTTTCCGCGCGCTCGGCCGCCACCGCGGCGCCTTCGAGAGCGTGAAGGGGGAGGACGCGTGGTGGCGCTGGCCTGAGGTCTGAAGCTCACCCATTGAGGAAGTGAGAACTGCTCGGCCCACCTCGGATCCTGCTGAACAAGCTCCTCTTGTAGCTCGATCGGTCACTCCGCCATCGCCGTCGGGGAGAGGGGGGACGACACTGCTGCTGCAGCGTGCACCTCGATCCTTACCGTGTTTGTTATGACCCCCCCCCATGAACACACCAGTGAGGGTGGGCGAGACGATCGAGGGGTCCCGTACCATGCGGAATCGACCCTATCAAGTGCTCAAGTGCTCAAGGCTGTGAAAGAAGAATTTTACAACAAAGCTCCCTCGCACAACACTGGGCACGGGACTGGCTCGCACTGGCACTAACACAGGTACACCACGGGAGCCGCCTAAGCGACTCCTGCGAGAGTGGCGAGGCACTTAGCTCCGTGCACCCGCCCACCCCCGCCACAGGCAAGCTCATTCACAACCTGCTCTGCGATTGCCGTGTGAAGAACGACTGAGATACGCTGCTTCTGCAGCCCCAGCCAATTCTTAGTGGTCCAAGTCACCTCATCGAGGTACTGGGCCCGCGTCAGCTTGTTCTGTAGCACGTCCGCCGCCTTCCGGAGGATCTCACGGACCCCCTTTCCGAACCCGCCGAACGATTCGAACAGCAGCAGCTGCACGTCGACGTCCTTGTCTTCCCTGGCGTAGCGATAGTCCCCGCCGTAGGATGGTATGCGGCGGTCGCCGCCCACCACCCTGCCCCCCCTGGTATGCCAGCGCCCGGTCCCTTGCCCTCTCTCGCCCCTGCTCTTCCTCTCCCCCTCCATGCCGCCCCCCCCCGTACCCCTAGCTCCGTCTTCCGCCATTCGTCGTCGCCGAGGTACGCCCCGAGCACCCGGATGCCTCGCAGGGTGCCGCCCGCGTACTTGCCGTCGGGAGGCGCCGCCGGCGTGCCCCTCACGCTCGGGTAGTCGCGCACCGCCTCGAGCGACGCGGGGTGTGAAGAAAGGCAGTGCCGTTTGAGTCCACACCGATGGGCAGAAAATCCGTCGGCTTCGACCTCGCCGCCGCGCCGGGCAGCACGCGTTCGCGCCGCAGTCTCTCCGGCGCCAAGTCCCCGGCCGTCCGCCAGCAGCCGGAGCGATCGGCGCTCAAGCGCTCCAGCACGCCGGGCGGCTGTGAGGTCGACGGCGGCTTCAAGTTCAAGCGGCGCAAGAACCCCAAGAGGGCCGTCGCTGCTGCCCCCGTGCCGGACCCCCCGGAGAAGGAGCACGCGCCGGCACCGATCACGACCCTTGCCGCCGTGCCGCAGCCGCCAGCTGACGCCACCAGCTCGCCTGCACCTCCCGCCGCGCTGGCGGCACGGCCGACGCTGTGCGGCGCGCCGCCAGAGCTGCTCTTTGCGCTGTACGAAGTGTGCAGCGCGCCCGGGAGCCTGCCGGCCGAGACTGCGCCGCTGCTCGACGCTTGCATGGACGAGCTCGCGCGCGCTGGCGTGCACTCCGCGCCGGCGGCCGACTCGAACGAGGCGTTGCAGCACCGGGAGGCGGTGCTGCGAGCACGGGTGAGCGAGCTCGAAGCGTGCGCGGCGGAGTGGGACGCCGCCGCCGACGCCGGCCTCCCGTCGCGGGCGGTCATTCAAGCCGAGTCGCTCGGCGGCGGTGGCGGTGCGGTGGTCGAGATGCCGGAGCTCCCTGAGCTGCTGTCCGAGCTGCAGACGCACGCCGCTCTCTGTGCAGACCAGGTCGACCATCCCTCGACGCGGAAGACACATCCCTGTCTTCCAACCAGCCCCCGTGATGAGACGTACCCGTCCGCATTCGAGAGAGCCGCGGCCGTACTCGCCGCATGCATTGCCTTCGTACTCACACGCCCACTGCACGCGACCGAGATTCCCACACCGACCTGCGTGTGGTCATCATCAGGTCGACCTCGCGCTCATGGCGGCGGAGCGCCTCGCCGCCGAGGCACGCCAGGCGCGCGCTCGCGCCCCTCGCCCGCGAGTGGCCGCACGGCGAGGCAACCAACACCGCACGCAAACCGCACCGCCGCCCACCGTGACGGGGCGGCGGCGATTCCCGCCGCCCCCACCGCCGTCGGCCCCACCGCCGACCCTCCTGCCGAATGTGCGGATGAGCTCGCCGCAGCCGCCGCCGCCGCCGCCGCCCTTGGCTCCGCAGCCGTCACCGCCTCCGCCCTCGCCGCCGTTGCCTTCGCCGCCGCCGCCCTCGCCGCCGCTCCCTCTCCGCCGCTGCCCTCTCCACCGCCGTCCTCGTTGCCACCACCAGCGCCGCCACCGCCGCCACCGTCGCCGCCGCCACCGTCGCCGACGCCGCCTTCCCTTCCGCCACCCTTGTTGCCTGCCTCATCACCACCTCCGCTAGCGCGGCCCCACTCTCTCGCCGACCTCCCCCTGGTGGCCTCAATCTGACCTCAACACCTGCGCGTCACTGCAGGCGGAGGCGGCGGCGGCGGCGTCGCTGCACGAGCAGTCCTTCCGCGGTGCGTATCGCCCGCCGCGCGGTGTTTGGCGCACGACCTGCGTCCGAAGCAGTCGCCTCCCCGTTCCGCAGGGTACCTCGACGTGTCTGCGCCCAAGCTGCTCATCCGCAGCGTCGCCACATGCTGAGGAGACGGGCGCATACCGGGGGGGCAGCCGCCCCTCTCGCCGAGCGCCGGACTCGTCTCTTGCGCTCTCCTGCTGGACCGTGCCGCTTGGGGGTGGACAGGGACGTCTCCGTATGGTCTAGCTGTCTAGGTCTGGCTCCGCTCTGCGGCGGCGGCCGGCGCGTGCTGTGCTGGCCCGGCGCTCGGCCTGCACAGTGACGCGCGTCACGCTACTGTTTGCATGCACAACAACTTGTTGGTCCGAAACACAATGCACAGGTGAGGACGACCGGCACCTAGGCCCCTGCTCTCTGTGTATTGTGTCCCGTCCGTCTCGCTGCTCGCTCGCAGAGACCAGAGAGTCGCACGTGTGTGTTGTGTATATGACGAGGCTCTCGCGAGCGGCTCGACCTCGAGAGGTCGAGCAGCCGTATATTCGAAAATGGAGGACAATGTCGACACCGCTCTGATTCGACTTTTAACTCTTCAAAAATAATGACTTTTTTCGATAAAGAACTTACGAAACCGGAAGGAAATCAATGCCAATCAATGAAAGCCGACGGCCGGACGCAAAGGAAGGACGACTTTGCCCCCCGGCGTCGGCCTCGTCTCTAACTCGGTGCGCGGCCCTTGTGATGGATCAGTGTAGCACTAGCCTATCTCGCGGGTCCAACAGCGCAGCCGCCGTTAGATCAGTGACCAGCCCCTTCCCCTCACGGTGGGCCCAGCCCGCTCACCCTTCCTCCCGCTCGAGCGTGTCCCCGCTCCCCCCCTGCTGCGCACATCAAGCTGACTGAGCACGTGCGGCCTGCCCCCTAGATCAGATAGGCGGAGAGAGCTGAGCACGCGTGGGCTCGCCTTCCGGCAGGTAAGTACGCGATGATCGATCCCAAGGGGACCCCCTGGTGGAAGGTCCTCCTCGCCGGCGCAGCCGTCGTTGGCACGTCCGTTGCGACGGGAGCCGTGATGATGGTGGCGATCGCGGGCAAGCCGGCGTTCCTCGAGGTGCACTCCCCCCCCCCCCCCCCCTCCCCCATGCTCCGTGCTACTTTCGCGTCCGCTCGAGCGGGGGAGGTGCTGCTGCAGCGACACTAGCACTCAAGTTCGCCACTAGCACTCACGTGCGTCGAGCTGGCAGCTGATTGGGGGCGTGGAGACTGGAGTGTCCACCCGAGCACCACGTCCGGCTCTGAACCCTCTGAGATACCTTCCTGGCCGAGAGAGACCCTGCGGCCGCATAGGCTGGCCGAGCTCACGGTCCGCACGTCCTTCTTGCGCGTTGCGCCTGTGTTTTGTAGGCGGACCTGCCGGCCGAGGAGAAGCATGAGGAGAAGGCGCGCCGCGTGGACGCTCCCCGCCCGCTCTAGCGATGGCTCCCCAGCCACAAACTCCCTCGCAGGCCACCAATTGCTCCATGACCTTGGAAGACGTCCCCGTTCCCTACATCCGGAACCATGAGAAGGCGACTTGCGCGGACAAGGTTTGGGCAGGGGCGGCGCCGGACAAGGTTTGGACAAAGGAGTCGGGAGAGGCGGTGCAGCGCGCGAGAGCGGCAGTGGCGGAAGCATTAGCGCTACCACATTCGGACTATGCGGAACTGCACATGGCTCGTGCGGCACTGCTCTCGGCAACGGCGGCCGAGGAAGCCGCCATTGCCGCAGCCCCGACTTCCTGGTGGGCCAACAGTTGTTTGGGCGGGAATTGGTCCAAGAGGTCCACGACGGAAGAGCTGTACTGCGCGAAAAGTTGCTTGGGAGTGTTCCCCAAGGAATACACGATGATGGTAATGAAGTTGTGCGGGAAGGACACAGCCGTCTCGATGCTGAAACAGCACGCCTCGATGCTAGGCAGCATGTTGGACCCCCAGGAATACACGAGGATGGCAGTCGAATTGTGCGGTCGGGAGGAGGCAGCATGTTGGACCCCGATTGTGAGACAGCCCTGCGACCCCTCCGACGGCTACTGGTCCTCGTGGTGCTGATGCTCGCGCAGATGCGCACTGGCATGGGGCTCTGGACGTACTTGTTGGTCGTCGACCTGACTTTTGACCTCACCGTCACGCACCACATCAAGCGAGTCAGCCCACGTCCCTCCATTGTTGAACGACAACGAGATGAGAGCTGTGATCCGTGCGTGAACACTAATCGTGCGTGATGGGCGGGTACTCGGATGAGGAGGAGTATCTGAATGTGGCAGTCTAGCGTGCGTGCAGCGGTGGCTCGGAGCGTCAGCGCTCTGGGCCACGGCCTGTGGCCGGCTCATTCCGGCACGGGGCCCCCGAAGGCAGCGTCTCTGCCATTGTTGAACGTATGTTACATCATACACAGCTCTCATCTCGTTGTCGTTCGTCTTTTCCTGCCAAATCAGCGCGATCTCGGCCGCCGTTCTCAGGCCTGCAGGAGCCAAAAATAAATATCGCGGTTCGTTCGCGGTTCGTTCGCAGTTCAGACGAACTTCCCTGGTATTGGCACGCGTCACCTGTTTCAGTACGCCAGGGATGGTGAGAGCGCCATGTGCCACGTGTTGTGTGTGTGTGGGGGGGGGGGGCAGAGTTTAGCCGGGCGGCGAAGTATTCAAAGCAACAGTATTGGCTAGTCTAATTCTACTCAACGCGACGACGTCGGCGCCACGTGGCGCAAGTGGACGAGCGCACGCTGTACAAGGACGTCGTTGGACCCTTCCAGGAGACCAAGCTGGTGCGACAGCGCCGCTACCACCCGCCCAACCTTACGCCGGCGGCGGAGCTGCTGCCTCTTTCGGAGTTCTCGTCTACCCACGAATTCTTACAGCAGGCGCAGCGACGGTACACCTCCGGCGTATACCATCGCAACTGGCTCGCCCTCGCCGAAGCTTTCGTCAGCGAGGCGTCCCAGCGGGCCGGCCACTGCAAGCCTGCCAAAGGCAGGAAGACTGGCAGGTGCAAGAACCACAAGTGCTGGCGCGAGGCGATCCGTTTCGTCGCAGTCAGCCAGGAGGGGGCTGGCGCCTTCCTGATTGCGATCCCCATGCGGGATGATATTTGTCCCCACTCACAGTTATTGTTATGGTGTTATGGCCCTCTGGGCATAGCAGCCCATAACATGTTATGGGTGTCATGGCTGTTATGGGCCCTAACACCCATAACATGTTATGGGCTGCTATGGGAGGGCCGTCCCGGGTCCACGGTGTTATGGCTCGAGAGGCCACGCCGGACTGCTCGCCGCTGGAATTTTCGCTTCGCGCGCTGCCGCGCGCGCGAGGTAGGCTCTGGGGGGCGCGGGGGCCGTAGAGGGTATCCATGTGGGGGGGCGATGGGGTCCCATGGCCCGCCGCAGGCGCCGATTTTTCTGCATTTTTTCTTTTTTTCCGCGATTTTTGACCGCGCAAGATGAAAGGGTGGCTAAGGGCTCTGCCCGCAAGGCGCCCGCGTCGCAGACGCGGTACCATTGACAAATCTGCGATATACCCCCACACGAGCAAATAGCCAAAATCCGAATACCGTGCACGAATCCGGCGATCTGCGCCGTGGACGGGGGCAAGCCTTCAGCTGGTGCCAAGACAAACGTAAAATTGAAGCCACGAACGTCCGCCAAATCCGTGCTAGGGAAAGCTGATCGAGCCCAGCGTGCCCGCGGCCGCCTCCCGCGCAGCACCGCCGCTGGGGACGACACGCTGCTGAAAAGGGCGACGGACGCTTGCGTCCTAGCCTCCAACAACGCCTCCCCGGCGCAGAGGGGCCCCCGGAGGGATGCTCAACCGCTCCACGCCACGCCGCTTGCGGCGGTCCTATTCCCAGCTCCGCTGAGGGCCCGCGCGTTATACTTGTTTTCATGGGAATTCGGCGTACTTGCGGCCATGCTATCACGCCTTGCGACAGCCTGTCGGCGCTGCTGACCGTGCCATGCTGCACAATTGATCACCCGCATAGCTCGCGGCCTTAGTATCCAGCATTCAGTGACGACCTGATCGTACGGCCAGTAGGAAGGTGTCCTTCCAGCTGCGTGCACGCTTCTGACGCAATGCGCGTCACAAACTGCCTCAGATTGGCTGCTGGCACTCTCGAGGCTATGCCTACACAGCCTCGCGCGCATGGGCAGTCAAGAGGGACCACGCACCTTCTCAGGACAGCACCAGTGCCTCTCTCTTGGACCGGCAAACGTGGTGGTCTCGTGTTACCAATGTGGGACCAGTGCGGCATCGCGCCATCGACAGCTCTGAACTGCGCCTCACCACTGACCGGGAAGGCCGCCAAGTGGGCCAGCACCGTTCGCACATTGTGGCAGCAGTCAGCAGTGCATGTCTGATAGCTAGACCAGCAGCGTCACGGTCGCAGGGTCGGATCGTGTCAAGCCTCTCGCCAGGCCGGCCGCGTGCAGACGTCGGCCTGTCTGCTGTCTGGAGTGATCTGTCGGCGGTCAGTACGACCGATCAGGTCGGAGTTTTCTGATGGTTAGAGGGTCTATCTGTATGTACTCCTCGAGATCTCTCCAAATCTGCCCTCTGATTAACCGTGATCATTCGGGAAGTTGGTGCTAGTAGAGACTAGTAGAGCCGGAGCCCCGTTTCCGCACTGCTGCGCGGCGCACGGTGCCTCCGGGGGCCCCCGCCGCCCCCCCAGAGGAGGTAGGTTCGGCATCGATCGCCAAATATTTTCTCTTTTGCCCTCAAGTTAAATTCAATAACATCAACCTGCCTCCTGAGGCTGAGCGATGGCTTCAGATTGCTCAATCAAGACCCGCCCTCCCCCCCCCCCCTCACGCAATTTGCTTCCCGTTTCTAACTCGTACTCTCTGCAGCTCTGCACGCTTCCCTCCGTTTTTAACTTGTCTGTCTTTCCCGCAATTTAACTCACGTCCTTTTTCTTTCCTTTTTCCACTACATGTCTCGAGGTTTCTAAAAAGTGGGAGGTGTTATGAGGTTTTGGCCGAGTCATAACAGCTGTTATGAGGTTGTTATGCTGGCTGTCATAACAACCAGTGGGAGGTGTTATGAGTGCTATGAGGTGTTATGAGGTGTTGATGCCGCAATGGTTAACCCGCGTGCACAAAGCACGCTACAAGACACTAATTCCTACTCAAACGACTCGTCAAGACACCCCCCCTTCGCTCGGCGTGGGGCATGTGTGCTCACATCGAGATGGAGCCGACTACTGATCGAACTAACTGTAGACGGATCCGCTACAGTGGCACGCACTGCGGCGCGTGCCACTGATTGTTTGAAGAGTTAAAAGTCGAATCAGAGCGGTGTCGACATTGTCCTCCATTTTCCTCCCCTGTGGGCCCCTGTCCGGCACCGCTCCAAGCGCCGAACTCCTCCTCCCCCTCCTCCCTCACCCTCACCCTGACCCAATCGCCTCGGACATCAACGTAGTATTCTCCGCTGCCCTCGGGATACTCTGCCAGATCCGCCATTGAGCTGCTGCCGCCGGAGGTTGACAGAGTGTTTTGACGGATTCCTTTGTTTCGAGCGGCGGGGGCTGCCTGCGGAGGGAAGGAGTCTGGCTCTAGGCTCTCCCCTCCATGGATACGGCCAGCGTTGGAGAGGAGGGAAAGCTAGTTGACAAATGAGCGAGGAGGGGGAGGGTGCGGGGGGTGGTCCTGGAATCGGAGGGGACTTGGGTCTTTCGGTTGTGATTCCGGTGCCTGCGGAGAGCGTCGCTGTAGAGGCTTTCGTCGCACCGCGTCGCGTCGCCCAAGAGGCGTCGCCTACATCTCGGGCAGTCTCGAACGGTCTCGGGCAGTCTCGGGGGTAGCCTCGGTGTCGCCTCAGTCCTCTCGCCCCGTCGCATTGAGCCGCGACGCCGTCCACTCCGACGCCTCGCGGCCGATCGCGCCGCCCCAGTGCTGCGGGCGGTGGTACGCCGCCAGCGCGGCGCCAGTCCGCGCAGGGTCGTGCGGGAGGCCGAGCCGCTCCTACAGGAAGGGTCCGAGAAGGGTCCGAGCAGGGTCCGAGAAGGGTCCGGGCAAGGTCGGCAGGCCGCGCCGCGCCTCGATCGCAGCGAGCAGAGGGCGCAAGCAGTGGGTGACGCCGACGACGTCGAACTGGCCCAGCCGCGCGCGTGCCTGCGGGACATGTCATGGACGTGTCGCGGACACGTGGTGGACGTGTCGCGTACATGCGGTGGACGTGTCGTGGACGCGTCTCCTCCCCAGCCGCGGCGCGCGCCTCGGTGAGCCCCTCGCAGCCAGGCAACGCCGGCCGCTCCGAGAGCAGCGCTCGGCTCTGCAGCGAGTGCGCCTCGCCCGACGCCAGCCAAGCGGGCAGGGGCACCGCGTGCGTGCGGTCGGCCGTGCGCGGCGGCCACATCCGGTACTTGGACAGCAGGTGCGACGCCGGCTCGCGGATCGACGTGACGGCCACCACCGTGCCGTTTGCCTCTGCGTACCGCCGCTTTAGCGCGCCGAGGGCAGGGAGCACGCTGCGCAGGAAGAAGCCCTTCGAGTAGGAGTGGAACTCGACTGCAACTTTCGAGGAGCGCCAGTCGAGAGGCGCGGCGCCGCCGCAGAGCTTGTCGCGCCAGCGCGGCTCCATGCCAGGGAAGAGGTCCGCGTGCAGGGCAAAGAAGCAGGACGTCTGCGAGTACGAATAGACTGCAGCCAGCCGCGATGGCGCATGCGTCTGCCGCTTGAGCCACTTCATCACCGCCGAGCCGCCCGTCTTTTCGATGTGATACAGCAGCACGACCGACGGCCCCGGCTGCGCCTGTGGCACAACAGCCCAAGGGCCGCGTCGTCTGCGCGTGGCACCGCCGCCGCCCGTCGACCGGCGCGCCACCCCGCCCGCGGTCGGGTAGGGTGCTGTCACCGCTGCCGCCGGCTCGTACAACTCGGCTGACGAATGAACAGCTGGTGTGGTAGAGAGGATGGCCAGCATGGAATGGTCACTCGAGTCCTGCAGCGACCGTCGTTGTCGGCGTTCTCGGAGACGGAGATCAAGCACAGTGCTCTTCACGCCTCCCCTCCTTGGCGAATTGCTTTTGATTACTCGTTGAATCGACACAGCGGTGGTGCGTGCGGCTTTTTCTGGAGCTCCACGGTGTGTAGACGCGGGACGACCTTGCCGCAAAAATAGGTAGCGCGGCGAGCTGTCAGGCTGCTATACGTGGCGCCCCTGGGCTGCTCCCTGGGACGACCTTGCAGCAAAAATAGATATGCGCTTTCGGCCTTAGCCGTCGGTATGCCAATAGCGTGCTAGCCAAGTAGTACGCAGTTGGATTCCGAGGGTGTCCATCACAAGTTCGGCTGCCGACAGACAGAACACAAACAGACAAAACAAGATTGTCCTTCAGCGTGTGTGTGTGTGTGTGTGTGTGTGTGTGCCGCGGCGGCTGCTGCGCGCACGCGGCGGCGCCGCTCTCTCGCGAGACGGCTGGCGACGCGGCTCGCGGCCGACGTACGCTGCGCCCGTCCGACCGCCCGCGGCGTGGCGTGCGCGGCGCTGCGCGCCGCTCTGCGAGCGCTTCTGCGCTGCTGTCACACTGCACTGTCTCTCTCTGGTGCTGCTGCTGGTGGTGATGTTGCTGGTGCTGGTGCATATGCTGCTGCTGGCGCGGCGCGGCTCTGCGACTCGGCTCGAGACGCGGAGCATCTGACACGGCGGCGTCGGGCAGGTTGCGCCTCTCTCTGGTGCTGCTGGGGATGAATGGTTTCGCTCTCGGATGAATTCTTCTTGAGGGAATAAAAAAGAAACGCGGCCTTCATGCACGCCTTGCGAACGCTACACCGACTCGTCGGCTCGGCGAGCGCGGCGGTGCCGCACGCCAGGAGCATGACAATCCACCGGCTGACGATGCTGAAGGTCGCGGACAACTCGGGCGCCAAGGAGATCAAGTGTATAGGCCACGTGCGGAAGAGCGTCAGTCGGCTCGGCGACATTATCCGTGCAGTCGTCAAGTCGGCGAGGGCGGGGGGGAGGGTGTCCAAAAAGGACATTGTGGCGGCGGTGATTGTGCGCATGAAGGGCCGCCACCGCCGCGACGACGGGACGACCATCCGCTTCCACGAGAACGCCGCGGTCTGCGCGCCCACACACTGCCTGCACTGCCACCCCTGCTGCGGCGGCTGCCATCGCCGCGCACCGCCGCGCGACTCGCCTGCCCGCCGCGCGTCACCGCCCATGCGCGCGCGTGCCAGGTGCTGCTGAAACGGGACCTCTCCGGCCCCATCGCGACGCGAGTGCTCGGCCCGGTGGCGCGAGAGCTGAGGCAGGTCTCTGCTGCCCTCCCTGCCGCTCCGATATCCCACAGCTCTCTCCCCACCGCTGCCCTCGCCGCCGCTCCCCTCCTCACCTCCCTCCCCGCCGCTCCCCGCCCAGGGAAAGTACATGAAGGTTGTCATGATGGCGAGCAGAACGGTGTGAGTTGCCGCCGCCTCTCGCGGCCGCGTATATTCGAGGAGGGGTAGAGAGGGCGCGGGATGCGACTCGGAGACGTCTGGCGTGCGCGGTGTGGCGGTGCGTCGTCGTGGCGCGCGCGCTGTGAGCCCGGCGTCTTGAGAGCCGCGTTCAATCCCCGCACCCCGGAGATGGTCGCGCTCCTGTCAGTGACGCGGCATCCAGAGTGTCCGCGGACACCCCAATCTCAGCGTCTTGGTATGCTCTTATTTTCAAGCGCTTCTAATCTGAGGCTAGAAGGCTAGAGAACGTACGCGAGGAAGCAGCGAGCCGCCGGCCGCCGCAGAGTCTCGCCGCAGAGCGCGCTAGCGCGCGCAGTGCCAGTGGGGCCAGGGAGCGGCAGGGTGCGCGGTGGCAGCCTCCCCGGTGGCCGGTGCGCCCCTCGAGCAGTGCGCAGAGATAAATGATAATCTCGCACACATTCTCGGGCTCGCTAGTCCTGAGATAGATGAGAGTTCTCTCTCGGATCTCGGGTCGGTCAACCAAAACGTGCTTCGCGTCATCGATGCTTCGCGCGCGCTATGTAAATAACCCTGCCGTCGCTGACGCTGGGCGGATACACTGGCCGCCGTGGCGCCGCGATCACGGCGTCGGATCCTTGCTCGCCGCGGCGCCGGCTTGCCGCTGCATGCCGACTTCATTGCCGAGGAAGAAGAAGGTGCCAATCAGGCTGAGCGAGAGCGCAGCGCGACGCCCCGACACGGCGTCTATAGTGGTTGCGGCGAGCGCGGCGGTCGCGGCGGCCTGCGCGGTGCGCACCTGGGCGGGCTCACGCGCAGCGACGGCCGCCGTCGCATCGAGCAGGTCCAGCTCCTCGCCGCGCCGCCGCGCCGCCAGCCGCTCCTCCCCCACCAGGTCGCCGGCCGCAAACATCGCACCGGCGACCGCAGTTCCAAAGACGAGCGCACCGCGGCGACCGCCGCCGGCGGTGGCGCTCGCGGCCGAGTTCTTATCGGCGGTTGACGCTTGTGACGGCGGTGGTGATGGCGGCGGCGGCGGCGGCGGCGGCGGCCGCGGCCGCTGCGATGTGCGGCGCTGCGATGCTGGCACCGGCGGCTCGCGATCGCTCAGGAAAGCGAGCCCGACGACCGAGACGGCGAGGGCTTGGACGAGAGTGTCGTCCAAGCTGAGCCGAGGCTGCGGGGAGCGGGCGAGCGCGGCGGGCGCCAGCGGCACGAGCCGAGGCTGCAGCGCGAGGAGGAGAGAAGTGCAGAGCAACATGCTTGCCAGGGGAGGGGGTACCGGTACCCGTGGTTTTACCATACGGTACCGTTTGCGCGTTTGCACCGTTTTGAGAGAGTGAGAGACGTGCTCACGAACGATCCAGGCACTTGTTTGCTCGTTCGAGGCACCGGACACGACAAACAACAAAACCGGACACGCGGCAGACACCCCTCTTCGTGCCGCACGCGCACGCACCTTGAGACCGTCTCCGGACTCGTAGAGGCAGTTCTCCGAAAAGCGTCACTCGACACAAGTCGGAGTATTAAGATTTTTTCGTCGAGTGGGTACAAAACTCTTTATCTCCAGCCTACTTACTCTCTGTCTGAATTCGCGGAGCGAAGAAAATTTTATACGTGCCCAGAAACGGTGCAAACGGTGCAAACGGTAGAACAGGTTTCATGTATCACCCAGACTGCGCAAAAGACCCCACCAACCAACCAACTGTTTCCGGGCCCGAGTGCGCGAAGTGCGGGACCAGCCAACCAACCTCCTGGGGCCGGCCAGGGTCCTGCCAGGGTCGCCCACGGGTCAAAAATTTCTTCGCTCCGCGTATTCAACACGTAGGACATCAAAATGGGTCAAAATGGGCTATTTCACGCCTCTTCAGGCTCCCAGATCCATCTTCTCACCACTGTCCATCCTGAAATTGCGTCACGAGGGTCACAGTGGCCTGTTAGACGCGCTGGGGTGCCAGGGGAAGGAGCCGTTACGACCGTTACGGCGTGGCCGACCGTTACGCGAGTGCGCGAAGTGCGGGACCAACCAACCAACATCTGGAGGCCTGGAGTGCGCAGAGTGCGGGACCAACCAACCAGCCCAGGGCCCGGAGTGCGTGAAATGGGTTGGCAGCTTGGTAAAACCCCTGGGTGCTGTTGCGGAGTGGGAGACGGAGTGCTTTGCCTTTTGTTGGCACGCGCCAGTTCGCACCTGTGTCGAGCCTGTCTGCTGTGAGAGAGAGTTGTTTTGTTTAATTCTTTCAGGGAGCTTTGTTGTAAAAAAATTTTCCAGCGAAGGCGAGTGCGACTGCGAGCTTCCCGAGACGCTCGAATCTGTCCGAGGGGTGGCGGCGAGGGGTGGCGGCGAACGGCTGCGCGGTAAGCACAGTCGCACTCCTCTGTGTAGCGCCTCAGGGTGAAGGGGGGGCATGCCGGGTAAAGCTGAGACTAATGGTCGAGGCACCAGGGGTCGTTCTTCGCCCCCACAGCAGCGACTGACAGAACAGGCGCAACGACGCTCGCCCGACTGGGTGGCATACACAGACGGGTCGGAAGACCTACCCGACCCCCCTCTAGGGACAGCAGGGCGCATCTCATCCCGGAGAGGGAGGGAGGGGGGGGGGGGGGGAGACCAGAGAGCCAGAGGCAGAGGGAGTACCCCCGACGGACGCGAGTCGGGGGCAAAGCGAGACGAGAGACTCAAGGCGAACTTCATCGCCCGTCCAGGAGCCCCGCATTAGGTAGCGACCCCAGGTTAAGAGCTAGGCTTCCCAACAGGGCAGGGAACCCCCAGCGCGCAGGCGAGGCCCACGGTAGCCTCGTGCAGTACGCGATACCGAGAGCTGGGGGAGAGGCGCGCCACGCCAAGGGGGACGAGTGACGGGAGGGGGAGAGTAGTGTCTTTCGCAGGATAAAACGCAATTTTTTTTTCGGGTCGCGCTCGAGCGGGGCATGCCGGTCGATTTCTTCGGCGAGTACCTTTACAACAAGGCCCACCACCGGCGGCCCCACGACGGCGTCCTCGCCGCCTGGGCGGACGCGATGCGCGCCCCGGCCAACGCGCCGGTCGTGCACGGTGACAAGGAGAAACCAGGGCTCACCCGGCAGTACAACGAGGGGTACAAGGTCGACCTCGCAGAACCCCACGCTGGGCCGGGAGGATGCGATGAAGTAAATGAAATCAAGCTCTGGACGCCCCTCCTCAAGACCTCCTCGACGGGCGTTGGCAACGCCTCGAGCGGCGGCACGCCCGCCTCCGTTGGCCACTCCTACGCCTTCGGCAACACCGAAGAGAAGGCCCGCCGCCTAAACATGGGCTGCAAGGCGCGCGGGCAGCCCGGCCAACCCTTCGACCACAAGAACGGCCACGGCTACGTCAAGGCGCATCGCGGTTTCTACCACGACGCGATCTTTGTCAAGCGCAACAACTTCAACCTGCTGCTCCACGAGACGTTCGGCGGCGGCTTCTCGCCCACCGCCGTTCTCAAGCTGCGCCGCCTCGCGCGCAAAGTCGCGCGCGGCAGCGTCGACCGCACGGCCTACTCACCCAAGTACTCGCTCTCTTTTATGTCCCACCATGCAGAGCGCATCTCTCTCTCTGTTGTGCGAGGCGTGAACCGCGCCATTCGCTCTCACCTGGCAACCCTGTCTGCACGTCTCGCGCGCGCGTGTGAACAGGGCTGCCAGGGCTCCAGGCCCCAAATGACGTGTGAGTGTTAGAGTTGTTTGGTATTGCTAAAAATCTCTCTCACTCAGCAACGTCCAACGAGCGGGCTCACGCGGAGTAGTTCTCGCACACCGACAGCGAGTTCGCGGATGCATGATGGGGCGGGTGACCCCCAAAATGAACAGACTCTCTCTCTCTCTCTCTCTCTCTCTCTCTCTCTCTCTCTCTCTCTCTCTCTCTCTCTCTCTCTCTCTCTCTCTCGCTCCCTCCCTCTCTCTCTCTCTCTCTCTCTCCCTCTCTCTCTCTCTCTCTCTCTCTCTCTCTCTCTCTCTCTCTCTCTCTCTCTCTCTCTCTCTCTCTCTCTCTCTCTCTCTCTCTCTCTCTCTCCCCCCCCCCCCCTGTCTGTCGCTCCTCATCGCAAACCCAGTCGATAGGTAGGTAGGTAGGTAGAAAGGTGAAGAACAGCCAGGCTCGGACTGGACACCAACGCGGTATGGGTGGACGCAAGACAGATGATGACGACACGCACGAGCGACACACAGACACAAAACAAGCTCACAAGACACACAGCCAGCTGGCTGCCACACACCCTGAGTTGGCGTACACATAACTCAAGGCCACATCCTCCCTGTCGCCCCCCCAGTCGATGGCACCTTTATAGGATAAATGCAAAAAGAAAAATTTGGTCCCCGAGCAGTGCTCACTCGGAGTACGCTGTGTGGTGCGCCGTCGTCAGCCATCAAGGGCATCAGAGAAGCCGCGGCCGCGTGCTGAATACATGTCCGAGCCTCCCGCCAAGCGTCCTCGCGAGGCCGAGGCGGAGCATCACGTCGTGCCGGTGACGCTGATCTCTGGCTTCCTCGGAGCGGGCAAGACGTCTCTGCTCAAGCACCTGCTCGAGAACAAGGCCGGGCTGCTGATCGGCGTCATCGTCAACGACGTGGCGGCGGTCAACATCGACAAGGCGCTCGTCTCGAGCAAGGCGGCGGGCGAGGGCGGCTTCTCCAAGCAGGAGGACCTGATTGAGCTCGCCAACGGCTGCGCGTGCTGCTCGCTCGGCGAGGAGTTCCTCCAGTCGATCGGGACGATGATGAGGAGCGCGGAGCGGCGCAACATGCAGTGGGACCACATCGTCGTCGAGTCCTCGGGCGTGGCGGAGCCGCGCGAGATCCGCGACAACTTCAAGAACGCGCAGCTCACCATGCCGGAGGACCTGCACGGCACCCGCCTCGACACCCTCGTCACCGTCGTCGACGCGTCCACCTTCCTCGCAGAGTTCGAGAAGCGGAACCGCATCAAGGAGAGGCAGGACCTGGGCGCGGACGGCTACTCGGAGGACAACACGCGGCAGGTGGTTGACCTGATGTGCGAGCAGGTGGAGTGCTCCGACGTCGTGCTGCTCAACAAGCTCGACCTCGCTCCCGAGGCGGAGCTGGCGCTGCTCAAGGAGACGATCGGCAGTCTGAACCCGCACGCCAAGCTGCTCGACAGCACGAGGGGCGCCGTCGAGCCCACCTCCATCCTCGGCGCCGCAAAGGGGCAGGGCGTCTCGAAGCTCGACAGCGACGGGGAGATGCGCCGTATCGTCACGCACCTGCACGAGCATGGCCACCACGACCACGGCCACGCGGCCGCCACGGGGCCTGCGCCGAGCCACGGCCATGCGGAGCACGGCCATGCGGAGCACGGCCATGACGCGGCGACCTGCACCGACAAGTCGCACGACCACGCGCACGCCGGCGGGGGCGGGGGTGGCGGCGGCGAGGCGCATGGCCACCACGAGCTCGGCCTCTTCTGCCCGAGATTACCCGATATTACCCGAGATTACCCGAGATTACCCGAGATTAGGTGCTCGTGCACGGGCACCACGAGCAGCACGGGCACCACGACCACGGCCACGCGAGCGGCGGCCACAAGCAGTCGCGCGAGGCGCTCCGGTTCGGCATCACCTCCTTTTGCTACTCGCGCCGCCGCCCCTTCCATCCGCACCGGCTGATGGCGGTCATCCGGCAGCTGCCCGTGCGGAGGGAGGCGCTTGCTCTCTCCGAGGCTCTCGCGACCAAGGCGCCCGGCGCCACGGCCGCCGCCGACGGTGGCGGCGCCGGCGCAGACGCCGCCGCCGCGCCGGCCGCGGTTGCGGAGGGCGCGGAGGAGCGGTCGCCGATGCAGGCGCTGATTCGCTCCAAGGGCTTCGTGTGGCTGTCCAACTCGCATTCGCAGGCGCCGCCATCGCGCACTCTCGGCTGGCCTCGGGTGGCCTCGGGTGGCTTCGGGTGATCTCGGGTGATCTCGGGTGATCTCGGGTGATCTCGGGTGATCTCGGGTGATCTCACGCCCGTTCGGCGCCTCGCCCCGTCCAGATCTTCTACTGGCAGCTGGCGGGCAAGCACTTCGAGCTCACGCAGTACGCAACCTGGTGGGCGGTGGTGGGGGCACGACGGCTAGATGCGCAGTCGGCGGCACACCCCCTCCCCCCTCGAGAGGACACGCACTCCGCTGTATGCCACCGCTAGACAGTCGATGCACTGCCAATGCCAACGCATGCGGCATGCGGCATTTCGCGTCCATGCGGTGCGCTGAGGACGCGGCACGGCGTTGCAGGAGGAGGACTGGCCCGAGGACGCCGAGGAGCAGGCGGACCTCAAGAAGGACTTTGCGGGCGAGTTTGGCGACCGGCGCCAGGAGATGGTCTTCATCGGCGTGGCGATGGACGTCAAGAAGATCACGGTGCGATCTCGCCGAGAGGTCGAGAGATGGCCGACCTTCGGCCGAGAGAGATGGCGTCCCTGGCGCACACGTGTCGAAGACGCCTGCCTGGCCTTCCCCCTTCACTGGCCCCTCCCCCCCCCCTCCCCTCCCCTCCCCCTCCTCCCCTTCCCCCCCTCCCCCCCCCCCCCCTTCCCCAGGCTCTCTTCGACGAATGCCTGCTCACCGATGCGGAGCTCGACGTCTACCGGCAGCACTCGGCGCCGGCGCCGAGCCTCTCCAGCGCTCACTCGACTGAGGCTTCTCGGAGCTCTCCCCGTAGGCAGCACTGGGCCGACGGAGGGGCGGCCGCGTGAGGGAGCGGAGAAGAGGGAGGGGGCAGGGAGGCGTAGGCGCGCGGGTGCGCTCTCCTCCACTTTGCCAGAGGCGGGCAGAAAAGTACTTCCCGGGCGGCGGCGCGTCAAAGGCGAGGGGTCCGAGACGCAGCGGACGAGGAGAGGTAGCGGCGGCGAGGCGGCAGAGGACAAGGACGGGGCAAGGTCTGGCATGCATGAGGTGAGGGCGCCCCCCCCGGCTCGGTGTCGGTCTGGGTAGGACGAGCGGGGCACTACGATCACGTGTTTGTTCCCTGCGTGGGTTGCGTACGCCGGGTTGGTGCACCCACGCCGGAGCAGTGCGACGGGTCCGTGTTGGTGCCCACCGTTTCCTTGGCGAACACGTGGAGGAGGAACTGCTTGGTGGGCGGCGCAATGCCGCATTCGGAATGCCACCCAAAGTTTCCACACGAGCCGACCAGCCCGCAGCCGGGTTAAAGGGTGTGGATGCTGGGTTGACGGAAATCGAGGGAGCAGGGAGCGACCCACCTCGCCACAGACGGTCCCGCGCCTCGCCGCTAAGACGGGTACACGACCGCGGCTCGTGTGCGTGTACCCGTCTTTGTCTGGAGTGAGGGCGGGGCCCGGAGCCACATGGCGCGCCATTAGTTCTCTTCTAAAATTTTGGCATGTGATGCGCGCACTGCTCCGGCTCCACACACCTGCCGCCGCGTGCGCCCTCGCCGCAAGCGCCGCCCTCGCCTCCTCGGCCAGCTCTGAGCCATCCGCCGCCGGCCGGCCGCTGTTCCGCTTCGGCGTGATCGCCGACATCCAGTACTGCGACTGCGACGACGCCTCAAACTTTGCCGGCACGGAGATCCGCAAGTACAGAGGCACGCTCGAGCAGACGCGCCGAGCCGTCGAGCACTGGAACGCGCTGCGCGAGCCGTCCGCGGCGTGCATTCTCAACCTCGGCGACATCATCGACGGGCAGAATGCCGGCGGATACGGCGCGGGCTTGACCTTCGACGGCCCGCAGTCGGAGGCGGCACTCGGGCGCGTGTGCGGCGCGCTGAGCGCTTGTAAAGCTCCGATTTACCACGCTGTCGGCAACCGTCGCTCTTCCAATGCACCGCTCTCCTGCACACTCCCGCGACGCTCCCGACGTCACGGCCCGTCAGGCAACCACGAGCTGTACAACTTCGACTGGGCGGGCCTGCGCGCGCGGCTGCAGATGCCGGAGGCAGGGTCTGTCGTCACTGAAGGTGGGAGCGACGCCGCCGGCGCTGACGCAGCCGCGGCGCTGCGGCCTGTCAGCTGGCAGCCGTGCAAGGGATGGACCTTTGTGTTGCTCAACGCATACGCCGTGTCGATGGAGCAGCCAAGGGCGCGAGATGACCCGAGATCGAGCCTTGATGCCTGACGTCAGCACTGGCCTCTCTGATGGAAGTGAGACCCGAGATCGAGCCTTGACGCCTGACGTCAGCACTGGCCTCTGATGGAAGTGAGACCCGAGATCGAGCCTTGATGCCTGACGTCAGCACTGGCCTCTGATGGAAGTGACAGCCTCCCGCGGCCCTGTCGACCAAAGGCGCTCCCTGGCTACCGTGCCGCCGCCGAGCTGCTGCAGCGGCACAACCCGTCCTGCTACGAGGCGGTCGTAGCGGGCAGAGAGGGGCGCCACCGCGTTCGCACGCGAGGAGCCTTCTCGGAAGGCTGTCGGTGCCGTCCTCCGTAGGCAAGAGCGGCGTCAACTTCTTCGCCGGCATCGAGGACCCGCGGCTGCTGCGGTGCGTGTGCCGTTGAGCGGGCGCGCCGCGCCGAGGAGCCTTCTCGGAACTGTCTCGGAGCCTCGTGATATAGATACGTCCCGTTCAACGGCGGGCTCGGCGAGGCGCAGCTTGCATGGCTTCGAGAGGAGGTCCGCGCCGCCGTGGCGCGCGACGACAGGATCGTCGTGCTCTCGCATTTGCCGATGTACGAGCCGGCCGCCTCGGCTCGCACGCTGCTGTACGACGCCGACGAGGCGCTCGCGCTGCTGCAGGCGGAGGGCGGCGGCCGAGTCGTCGCCGTGCTGGCCGGCCACTTGCACCGCGGCGGCTACGCGGCGGACGAGTCGGGCATCCACCACGTCACGCTGCAGTCTCCGCTCAACTACCGGGACTCGTTTGGCCACGTCGACGTGCGCGCGCCACGCGCCGGGAGACGACAGGGACACACCAGGACACGTCCATGACTCGTCCACGTCCCGTGCAGGTGCACGCCGACCGCCTCGAGCTTATCGGTGCACCGGGCGGCGAGTTCATCTCGCGCACGCTGCCCTTCCCTGCGAAGGCGGCGCGCTGCCCGGCGTCCGCATTGTGAGCGCGAGGAGCGCACACATGCACACATGGCACATGGACCGACGTCTCGATCTCGAGAGAAAAATCTGGGATGGCCGGTAGCTACTTGGCGCGTTGGCGGCTTTTTCGCGTACAGAGCACACAAATACGCATCCGCGCACCGCGGCTCAGCGCGCTCAGGGGTGAGCCATCGCGCCCGCCGGGCCGAGCGTTTTTGATCTCTGGGTCTGTGGGCGCCCGCCCGCCGCCTCTGGAGGGGGTCGGGCCCCCTAGACTGAAAACAAAAACAAGCTCGAAAACAGCCAAAATCAGCCTGCGAGAGAGGCACTGCGCGCCGCTGACCTCATGTGGGGATGTGTGCCGACACGACCAAATACTGATCTAAAACCTGGAAACCCTTGTTCAAAGCCGACCCTAAGCGCCATCCTTCCTGCTCTCATGATGCTGCTTCCCCGCGCCGCCTCCTTGGCCCCCCTGGGCGTATTTTCTACTCCCAGTGGGGGGCCTGGGCCCCGGGCCCCCTCTTGTTTTCTGTTTTCTGTGTTTTTCAAAACGCCCGCCCGCCCGCCACCCCGAGGCGGCTCGGCCCCCCACAGACCCAGAGATCAAAAACGCTCGGCCCCGCACCCGGGTGCACAAGGAACCATGCGCGCCCCACCCAAACAACAACACGGCGCTGCTCCCCGCCTTTTTTGGACCCAAATAGAGGTGTGGACCCCCACCAATTTCGACAAAAGGCCAGCTTGCCTTCGCGAGAGGTCGGTGTTCTGCGGGTGGCGTGCGTGTGCCGCGCCCCGCGCGGCGGCGTCGGTCGACTCTCCCGCAGCCTCACCCCCTCTCTTCGCCGTGTCCAGAGGTGCTCTGCCATGCACCTATAATGGGCGGAGCCCGAAACGAACGGCCGCCCTCCGTGAGCTCTACATGACGAGGGCGAGAAGGCCAAGATCGGGCTGTCCTGCGCGCTGCGGCGGTGCCGGTGTGCGGAGACTGCGGGGTGTGCGTGCCGTGCAGAGAGCAGCGGCGAGGTGTGCTCCGTCCGCCGAGTGCGCTTGGCCATGTCTCTTCAAAAGTGTTGTTCATGGGGGTCACAAGAGACAACACCCTCTAGACTAGGGCTGAAAACAGCAACACATTCACAGGGCAGAGTGGAGTGAAGCCGTGATACCGCTGTGAATGGTGAGCAGAACCAGAAGAGACTAGAGAGAGAGGCAGTCAGACATTCCTCAGTCCTCACCCAAGTAACCCCCCCTCACGCACAGTCAGTGTTCAGCGCGCACTCAAGGATTGGCCCAGTGCCGACAAGCGTCTTTCGTCAACGGCACCGGACCAAGGCCCGCGCATATGCAGGGATGGTCGGGTGATCGATCTGCAAATTACATCTGCGCGCCTTGCTTGGTTGTGCTCGCGTTGCACTAGCCTTCGTCCTGGCTACGTCCACGTTAACGGCTCATGGTTCCATTGCATTTTCCGATTAGTTGCGGTAGCGCTACGGTCCGCGTGGGTGGGAAGAAGGGGTGTGGCCACTGAAGGCATTTTTCGGCACCCTGAACGTGAAGCAACGTTCTGTCAGATGTGATGGTCTAGCCCTGGGAGATCGGTCCAGACCTTCATCGCGTTCTCAAAGGTCATGTACCACGGGTGAAGGGCTGGGGGCAGCGCCCAGTTTCCATTGCTGCGTGTCTGCGGGTTCATCTCCGATAAGTGCGTCTCGAACTCGGTTTTGTCGACCTTGTCATTCTCGTTTTCATCAAATGCTTTCACGAATTTTTTGGGGCATCCGTCTTCTGGGTGCTTCTTGCACACCTCGCCTGCAATCCAACTGCTCACCTGCGTCTTATGCTGCCCTTTGAGGGCGGCGTCTAGCTCGTCCTTCGAGATTTCCTCGTCTTGTGAAAGGTCGACAAGGTCGAAGAAGTGGTCGATCGCTTGGCTTTTGTTATACGAGTGGGTTGCGTACGTGTGCTCGTTGGCATTGTTGTGCGCCTGCCAGAGCCAGCGCGCGTAATCTTCGCGCACATTGCCTGTCGGCAGCCCAAAGTGCTGGATGATCTCCACAAAGTTGTTGCGGCACACCTTGCAGTCGAATTGCCCCGAGATGTACATGAGGAGCTCGCCAAAGGCCTTCTTCTGCTTCGCGGTGAGCACCGGCTGGCCGTTGAAGGAGAGGGTGTGGAGCACGGCCCAGGTGCAATGGTAGTCGAGCGCACCGTTGGTGCTTTTGTTGTTGAGGAATGACATGCTGCCGCTTGGGCACTCCTCTGTGTGGCTCGAATTGTAATCCGGTGCCACCAGGCACTTCCAGGTCTCGGACTCCTTATCGAACTGGATCCCGCCGTCATCGTTTCGCTGGGGCACGGGGACCGGGAAGGTCGTGCAGCTGTCTCCATGGACGCCGTCGGGGCAGACCGGGTACGGCCACAGTGTCTTCAGCACCTCCTGCACGCTTCCGGCGAAGCGCGCCCCGTGAGGCAGGGCATGCCTCGTGACGCTTTGTGTGGGGTTGCCGCCGCTATCGGGGTCGAAGGCATTGTCGTTGGGGAGGCCATTTCCATCGGCCAGGCGGAGGGCGAAATTCGGCCCGTTGAAGGACGCGACCACGGAGGCGCATTGCTCAAGCTTGTGCCGGGTCACCCGGTTCTCCTCTTTAGCTGTCCCCACAAGGACGTCCTTAGGCAAGAAGCACATGTCGTCCGAGCCGCCGTGGCCCTCAGGGCAGTCACCCCTGGGTCTCCCGGCGCACCCGTTGCGCTTGGTGCTCAAGCAGCCGGCCTCAGGTTTGCGCGACACAACACACGTTGGCGGCAAAACGTGCACGTGCTCGCCCGTGCAAGTGTGCGACTCGGTGGCGGTGCTCGTGATCTCGGGGTCGTTGCAGAGCGTGGAGCGCGTGAAGAAGTGGCCATTGGCCTTGCGCGGAAAAGAGGTCTCGCCTTCGAACGGCATGTCGCAAGCGCCGTGAAGAGGAGCAAACTTCCTGCAGCGGCCGCGATTCATGTAGGAGACGTCGAACGGGTACCTACATTCGTTGATCAGGACTGGTTAGGTAGCCGATTAGCAGCTGCCACACCATCATATGGCACACATGACGCGCCAATTCGGGCGCGCCTCGACCTGGCAGAATGTGCCGCTGGCGCAGTCATTTTTCTCATTGTAGCACTCATCGCTCTTGTCCTCGACGCCCCCTTGTGGGTCGACGGGGACCGATGCAAACAGGCTCTCGCGGTTGTCGTACACCGACGCAGAGAGCGACCCGGCCACGAGGGTCGCCAAAGCAAACCAGCGAATGTAGAGCGTCATCATGAACCTGCGACGACCACGGTGGTCCATAAGCACACGGGCGTCCATGAAAGTTGACAGGCGCGCTTGCATTGGATGTGCACAAACAGCTATGCGCAATGTGGAGGTGTACGGGGTCTGGAATGAGAGGGGAGGGGGCGGGGGACAAAGTCGATAAGCCTGCGGGGCGAGCGGGGGGGGGGGGGGGGGGGGATGTGCGCGGAGCGGGCTCGCGAGGGCATGGACACGCGGCAGCGAGCTGGCAGAGGGCGGTAGGACGAAGGGCTGATGGACGAAAACTGACGGCAGAGAAGGCGCTGTGGCAGAGGATGGCGGCGTCGACGGAGGCGTCGACGACGGAGGCGGCGTCGATGGAGGCGGTGATGACGGCGGCGGCGACGGCGGCGGCGGCGATGACGGCGGCGATGACGGTGGCTGTGCTGACAGTGGCGGCGTCGACGGTAGCGGCGAAGAAGGCGGCGGTGCTGACGGTGGCGGCGTCGACGGTGGCGGCGATGACGGAGGCGGTGTGCTCGCGGTGGCGGCACTGACGGAGGCGGCGATGACGGCGGTGGTGCTGACGGAGACGGCCTTGCGGGCGGCAGCGAGGAAGGCGGCGTCAACGGTGGTGGCGACAGCTGCGGGATGACGTGGCGAGGGCGAGAGCGGCGGCTTGCCGGGAGGCGGCGGCGGCGAGGGCGGCGGCGAGGGCGGCGGCGAGGGCGGCGGCGGCGACGGCGGCGGCGGCCGACGGCGGCGGCGGCTGGTAGAACCAGCTCTCGAACTCGTTGCTGAAGCCGCACGCACGGTACGAGTAGTGCAGGGCGGCGCCCACCACGTACGCGGTCGTGCTGTACTCGGTGTTGCACGCGGCCGGGTCGACGTAGCACCACTCGTGCTCGCACCGGACGGGGTAGCCGGTCGAGTTGCAGGACGGCTCGAGCCCGCTGTCGTGCGGGTCGCACCCGTGAAGGCCGTACGTGCCGGGGTACGCGAGGCTCACGAGGCTGACGCCGGCCGGGTAGGCGGTGAGGCACGGGCAGTCGAGCGGCGGCGAGGGCGGCGGCGGCGAGGGCGGCGGCGGCGGTGGCGGTGAGGGCGGCAGCGGCGATGGTTGCAGCGGCGAGGGCGGAGGCGACGGCGAGGGTGGGGATGCGGTGGCGGAGGGCGAGTGCGGCGGCCACGGCGGAGGCGGCAAGGATAGGGCGGCGAAGGCGAGGACGAGGACGAGGGCGACGTGGAGGGCGGCGGCGGCGACAGCGAGGCGGGCGGCGGCGGCGGCGTGGGAGATGCGGACGGTGACGGCGGCGACAGCGAGGCGGGCGGCGGCGGCGGCGTGGGAGATG
>NW_005199803.1:99537-121050 GCF_000372725.1 Emiliania huxleyi CCMP1516
GCCATTGAGCACCCCTCCGGGGCCCCTCAAGCTCGGGGGAGCCGTTGTCCGAGTTATGTTGCGAGTGTCCGTGGCCTTGGTGATGTCCTGTCGTCACAAGCAGCATCCGCAGCGGCGGCCGTCCACTCGGCAAACGTCCCCGGGGCGCCGGAGACATCGCCACCGTCCATCAGGAGGGCGTGGCCGGGGCGGGCGACTGCGGCGGCGGCGACGGCGGCAAGGGTGGCGCGGCGAGGGTGGGGGCGGCGAGGACGAGGGCGGCGGCGACGGCGGCGGCGAGAGTGGTGGCGAGGGCGAGGGCGGCGAGGGCGGCGGCGGTGGGCGCGGGGCTGGTCGGATGCGAAGGGAAGGCAGGCTCAGTAGGATGAGTGACAGGCGAAAGGCAAAGCCGTTGCCGACCGACACCGTGTCGGCCGCGTCGAGCGCCACCTGGTGAGGGGGGGGCGTGGGGGTGAAGAAGGAGGGCGGGTAGGTGAGGGCAGGGGTGATGGGGTGCAGCGGGGTGCGGGGGGCCGGAGGGAGGCGGGAAGGCGAGGCGCTGGCACGGAGAGTGTGCGCGTGCTGCGCGCCTGCTGAGGCCAGGTCGCCGTCGGCACGACGGCCTGGGCTCTGCCCCTCCCGAGCAGGCAGCGGCCCCCGGCCCAAGTCGCTCCTCGCCGTCCTCACCAAGCATCGCCGGCGGCTGCGCGGAGGTGGGGAAGTGCAATGTCTGGTGAGAGGAGAGGGAGAGGGGCCGCGATGGGTCGGGCGCTAGACGGGGAAGAGCTCTGGGGGAGGTGTTTTGGGGGGGGGGGGGGGGGCATTCCGGCCGCGATTGGGGCGGTGACAGGCAGGCGGGCGGACCCAAAAAGGAAAAAAGGGAGGCGGAGGCAAGGGGGGAGGGGACGGGGGCGGAAATAACGGAAAAGAGGAGGGGGTGGGGAAGGGGGCGAAAGGAGGGCCCATACCTTTGCCTCGCCCGAAGGGGCCGGAAATGGCGACCCGGGCCTGCCCAAGGGCAAGGAAAAGGGTGGAGGCAGGCGGGAAGGGGGGCGGGCGGAGTGGGGGAGACGATCTGGAGGGGGGGGAGGGGGGGGTCGGGGGAGGGAGGGGCGAGGGCCGCAGGCACCTTCTCCGGACACAGCCCGCCGCCCTTCATGAGAGCTGAGAGCCCGCCCTCGATGCGGGGACGAGCCCGATAAGCGCCGCGTAGGGCTTCTCGCGCAGACATGGCCGGGTCGAACGCCGGGTCGAAGGGAGCGGCGATGACGGCGGTCGGGGCTGCCCGAGCATTCAAGGGATGGGATGAATGGGCAGCGCCTGCGTCAAGACGATCAAGGGGAGGATGTTGACGACGACGATGAAGAAGAAGGTGACGTTGTTGATGATGATGTTGACGAGGGTGGGGATGAGGATGGTGATGAGGATGGTGATGGTGATGGTGACGAGGACGAGGGCGAGGATGCTGGTGAAGACGGTGACGATGATGGTGATGCTGAGTTGCTGACGATGGCGCGAGGACTTATCATGCTGTTGCTTGCGGTGGTGGTGATGAAGGGCAGGGGGCGAGGCATCTCTCCGCTCGCGCGCCGAGTAGATCGTTCTCTCTCATCGAGTCGACGCAAGCGAGCATTCCGAGGATGAACAAATATGCGAGTGGCGAAAGAGACTGCTCGACTCGCCGCATATGCTCATGCGATGCAAGCTGTGCTCGAGGCCGGCGAGGTAGCCGACGGCGGAGGCCGCCCAAGTACGCTTGCCAAAGGTCCCGCCGCCGACAATTCGCATCGCTCCGGGGTGTGTACTGGGGTATGATTCTGGGCGGCGATGGGCTTGTGTGTCGATTGGCGGTGCTGCGTCTGTTGGGGACTAGCTTGGGATGGCTGCTGGCGGGCCTCGAGTTGACGGACGGACACCTGCGAGGGCAGGCAGGGTGCGATTCCCACGGAGCCCCGGCTGCGGGCGGCGAGCGAGAGGGCCGCACCTTGATGAACACGATGTGACGAGCAAAGGTTGGAAGCCACCACGAGCAAAGATTGGAAGAGGTCCTGGTGTCGGGGTTTGCTTGCGACTAGTGTGGGGAGGTAATTGCTGGAGACTTGACACGCTGCGGAATCGGATCGAGCCATGGATGGAGGAGGAGGGAGGGCGCAAGCAGGGAGTGAGGGGGCAGATTCACTTCCATCTACTCCACTACTCGCCTGATTTTGATCATGTACCAATCCTCGCTACCCAACGCGGCCAAAGGATATCCACCTCGAGAACCTCGAGAGATCATGTATCCGCGGCTTCCTAGGGTGAGAAACTTCAGCGGGGTTCCACCGGGATCCGGGTTGAGCCACACTAACCCGGCTGAGGGTTACCCTACACACAAGTTGGCCGAACCCTACGTCGAGAAGTGGGCGCCGCCGAGCCCCATCTTGCTTGCTCTCCCCGGGTGCGCGCCACGCGTGCGCATTCCCGTCACTCGGCCGCCGCTCTTGCCTCATTCTCTCCTCCGATGCCCCCCTGCCCTTTGTCTCACAGAGGCGGCGGGCGGGCGCCCACTGACACCGAGAGATCAAAAACGCTCGGCCATGTGAGAAAAACGTGGGGAGGCGGATGGCTTTGCGAGCACCACCGGGACACGCAAGCGTTGAGAGGGCGGCGATTTCCGAGAGATTTTTAGCAATACCAAACAACTCTAACACTCACACGTCATTTGGGGCCTGGAGCCCTGTTCACGCGCGCGCGAGACGTGCAGACAGGGTTGTTTTTGTTTTGCGATTTCCGACAGAAGAAGAAAGAAAACGCACGCGCCGGGCTGCTCCTCACACTCGGCGGAGAGTCGCCGTCAGATTCGGGGAGGCGCCTGCTCCTTTGCTGCGCGCGCGCGGTCGCCTCGTCCTCCAGCCCTCCCCTCTCCACTCGAAACCCTCCTCCACAAAAAAACACAAACCAACCGTCCTGGATCGCCTCTTCCCACTCTCGGATCTGCCTGCGCAGCATGTGGTGCGAGAAGAGCCCTGCCTGTGTACTCGAGCGCCTCGCCTGTCATCGGGCTCGTCGACTTGGTCGCGAGCCAGCGCTCGATCGCCCGTCCGCTCGTAAGCATGCCCGTCCGCCGCCATCACCGGGTCGCTCATCACCTCGGTCGTGATCGGGCAGATAAAGTCGGCTGGTGACTCCTCCTCCTCCACGACTCCTCCTCCGACCAAGACTCATGCGGCTCCGGCTCTACTAGCGAGGCGAATGACATTTTCGACACCCTCGACGACCATCTCGGCTACGGTTCCGACTCCGGCTTCGGCTGGTGGTCGACAAGCTGCCGAGCCCAAATCACTGTCTGTGCCACATTTCTTGTTAAAAGAAAGAAAGAAAGAAAACACACAACCCAAGGGAGGGATGGGAGGACGGCACGCCGCCACCACACAGGGATTTTAAGGAGAGGTGTGTGGTGCGCAGCCGTCATTTCTTGTTGGCTTCTAAAAATCGTCCATAAAATTCTTTTTGAGCCGACTCGGCAGGCGCATTTTGCTCCGTGTACTGCGACGCGAAGGCACCGACCCAAACCACGTGGCGTCTCCTCCCAGCGCAACACACACCTCTGCGCGCGCGCCGCACCGTTCGGCTCCGCACTCTTGCCAACGCACGCGACGCGAGCGGCCGCATTGTTGTCTGACAGCACAGACACGCCGATTCGGCCTGGCCTGTGTTCAGCACAACCTCAGAGCTCGTTTCCGCACCCCTCGCAGCCGCAGCAGCATGCCCGCCGATCTCGCGAGGGCGTCCACCACCGACCTGCTGGCCGAGCTGAAGCGCAGGATGGAGGCGCGTCACCCCAGCGCAGCGCTCTGCACGCTCCGCCGTCTCTAGCAGCTCTGCTGTCTCAGTGCGGAGCGCTTCTCAGAGCGCTCTTGTGCCCGCACGTCCGCAGTCGCCTCCGAAGAAGAACATCATCCTCGTGGGGCCGCCCGGCAGCGGCAAGGGGACGCAGGCGCGTCAGCAGCACTGCTGAACCAGACCCAGACACCGCTGCTGCTCCTATATTCCACCGCTGCGAGGGCCGCCGACTCCGCGCTCCAGCCCCGGCCGCTGCGGAGAGGCTCACACTGCCGCGGCTCTTCGGCAGGCGCCGCTGATAAAGGACAAGTACAAGCTGTGCCACCTCGCGACCGGCGATTTGCTACGCGCCGCTGTCGCTGCTGGTGCGCAGTGCCCCTTCTTGAGGCTTGGGCACCCGGCGCAGCCTCTGCGCGCCCGCACGAGCCACACACCGGCGCGAGTCGCGCTGCGGACCCGAGGGGCTGGGCGTCCGGCTTGTCGCGCCGCGAACGCGCGTACTGCTCAACCACCCATGGGAGCGCGCGAAAGCGGCGCTACACACGGCCGCTGGCGGCGCCTCTGCGCACCGCGCCTCTCCGCAGACCTGGGCACACACCGCGCGGGGCGTTGCGGCGGCCGACGGACGCCGCTCGTCTGTGCGCGCGCAGGGACGGAGATGGGGAAGGCGGCCAAGGAGGTTATGGAGAAGGGCGGCCTCGTCTCGGATGAGATTGTGCGAGAGTTAGCCGTGATTAGGCCGAGATCGGCCGAGATCATCGGCCTCGTGTCGGACGAATATTGCGCGAGCCGCGTGCACCGTGCACCGGCCAGCCCTCTCTGCTCTCTCCCACCACACGCGTCCCTGCTCTTTGCGCCCGCCGCCCACCTGCCGCCGCCCCAATCGCAGGTGATTGGCATCATCAAAGACAACATCTCGACGCCCGACTGCGGCAACGGCTTCATCCTGGACGGCTTCCCGCGCACGGTGGTGCAAGCGGAGAAGCTGGATGGGATGCTGACCTCGGAGGGCGTCGGCCACATCGACCACGTCATCGAGTTCAAGGCGAGCCCACGGCTCATCTCGGCCCGTCTCGGCCCGTCTCGGCCCGTCTCGGCTCGTCGACCGCCTGGTCGGTGCCTCGAAGGTGCCCGACGCGACGCTCGTCGAGCGCATCTGCGGCCGGCTCATCCACCCGGCGTCTGGCGAGCGACACTTCCGAGACACTTCCGAGACACGGGCGAGACATGGGCGAGACACGGCCGAAGCAGTTCCGAGACACAGCCGAAGCACGGCAAAGACGCATCCGAGGCGTGCCCCATCCGAGACGCGGCGAGAGAGTTGGTGGCACCCGCGACGCCGGTGAGCCCTGCATCCTGCCTGACGCCGCCCTCCCGCCACGCGTCTGCAGGCCGCAGCTACCACGAAAAGTTCCACCCGCCCAAGGTTGCGGGCAAGGACGACGAGACGGGAGAGCCGCTGGTCAAGCGCAAGGACGACAACGAGGAGACGCTGACGAAGCGGCTCGACGCCTTCCACAAGCAGACGAAGCCCGTCGTCGACTACTACGCAAAGCAGGGCCTGTACTCGCCGGTCGACGCCGACCGCAAGGCCGACTCCGTCTCTGCCACCATCGCCGCTATCCTCGCAAAGTGAGCTCCTCCACTAGTCGTAGCCCTCAAGCGAGCGCGCAGCGCCCTCTTCCTCTCTACCTCCCTTACTCTCTCCGGGGTGTGGTTGCGGTGATTGTCGGCCCCGTGGCTCGGTGTCTGAGCACACGTCCGACACGCACAGCTCGACGACCAGCGTCGGTGTGTGAGAGTGTTCTGCATGCTCAATTCTCTTGATCCGCCCTTGGCTTGATCGTGCCGCCACGGCCGCACGACGTTAAATGTGTGGGGGGCCGAGCCGCCTCGGGGTGGCGCTGGCGGCGGCCGGCGGGCGCGGGGCGGGCGTTTTGAAAAACAGAAAACAAGTATAAAATCTCTGGGGGGAGCGGGAGGCGAGGGCCCTAGGGGGTACCCATGCGGGGTGGAGATGGGGTCCCCCAGCCCGCCGCAGGCGCCGATTTTTTGGCATGATTTCTTTTTTCGCGCGATTTTTTACTTGTTTTCATGGGAATTCGGCGTACTTGGAACTTGCGGCCATGCTATCACGCCTTGCGACATCCTTTCGGCGCTGCTGACCGTGCCATGCTGCTCAACTGACCGCCTGGCAGGGCGGAGCGCCTCGGCGGCGTCCACCCGCTGCGAGGGCCGCAAAGGGGTTGCCGAGGCGGCCCATGTGGTCGCTCACCGCCACTGACTTGTGCGAACTCGTTCTCGTATCAGGTGAGGGAGCCGAGGCCGACCACGACGAGCGCTCTCGCAGAGCTGATGGCATGGCTGATGTGAAGGCCGCGATGCGCGCGAGCGTCGCGGAGCTGCGTGTTAGGGCTGCGGTGCGGGCGACGGTCGCGGAGCTGCATAAGGATGTGCAGAGACGGCTAGCTAGCTCTGATTGACAGGGAGGTGGTGAGCTAGCAGTGCGCCGGACCATCGCCAACCGCGACGGCTCGGTTGAGACTGTCCTGTCCTGTGCACACCCCGGGGATGCAGTGCGCACAGAAAGAGCGTTCCGTGAATGGGGCGCGTGCGTCAGTTTCTTGTCACTATACGTACGCCCGTGTGGGTTCGGCTTCGGGGCCTGGGACGGTGGGAGTGGTGCGGGCTGCCTCGCCTCCGCCGCGGCCGCCGGGCCGCGCCTTCGTAGTGAGAGGAGGACAGGTGTCCGGTTTTCTTGTTTATGGACATATATTGTACACCCTCATAAATTACACCTCTTGAGACGTGGACGTGGAGTCGCGAGAGTGGAAGAGTGTACCTTAAACTTCTCTACTCAGCGTCTAAAGCCGTAGCGCGTAGGGTCCGGTCTAAATTAGCTATATTACACCTCGGCACCCACCACCACCAGCGAGGCAGGCCGGCGCGAAAGCAGCTCTCCGCAAGCGCCAACAAAGACCCGCTCGGAGAGGATGGACCGCATGAGAGTGTTAAATGGGGCGTGTGAGCCGAAGGCCGCCTCGATGACGGCGAGGAGCCGGTGCGTGTCGCACCGAACAGCACAGCGTGCGTGCGCGAGTTCGAAGCGCGAGAATTGGTCGCGGCGTCTTGCGCCGAGCCGCTTCTCCTTTGTGCTGCCTCTGGCGTGGCCGTGGTCTCCAAAGGGCACAACCGTCACGTCCGACTTTCCCCGACCCATCTGCAGCCAGACAAAGATCTCCATGGCGCACCTATTTAGAACCACAAGAGTGAAGAGCGCCATCTGCAGCCAGACAACGACGGCACGCACCAGAGGCGCGAAGAGTAAGACGGCCCCGCGAGCACGACCAGCTTGCGGCAGCCCGCCAGGTAGACGGGAAGCCCGGCGAGCGACGCGTCGACATTGCTCTGGTTGATGCACGCCTTGTCGAGCCACAGCGTCGGCGGCCGGCAGACCTCGTGCTCAAACGCGCGCGCCCACGAGGCGAGCGCCTCGTACTTTTCCTGCCCGTCGTCGGACCACGAGTGACTCACGAACGCGTCGACACAGCCGACTTTGGCCGGCTCTGTCCGCTCGTGCAGCCCGGAGTCGGCACTGCTCGCGCAGTCCTCGGCGGTGAGCGCGCGCCACGGCAAGAGGCGGAAAGACCGGCATGCCGCGGCGCAGGCGTCGTCTGGCCGCCGGCCGCCCATCAGGGCGCCGACCGCGGCGAGCGATCGGACCTCGTCCTTCAAGCAGAACGAGCCGAGGCACGCGTGGAGGCGCCGGCGGACCAGAGGCGACAGGCCAAGCGCGCAGGCGAAGGAGGCTGCTGCCGCGCTGACGCGCAGCGGGAACGTCAGGCGGGTAGTGAAGGAGGGGTCCACTTGTAGCGCGGCAATCAGCTGCAGCGGCAGGACGACGGAGAGGGCGAAACATACCCCGCGGAGAGCCGTCCAGATTCGACCGAGGGCGGCGCGCGGCTCCAGGCAGAAGGAGGTGGCGAAGGCTGCGGCAGCGGCGAGCTCACTCGCGGCTTGCGCGAGCGAGAGGGCTGCGAGCACCAAGACCCACTCGCTGCGGGGCGGAGGCTCAACTTGGACATAGGGCGGCATCGTCTCGCCGTGGTCAAACGCGGCCCGGGCGCGGGACACGGGTAGCAAGTCGGTCGCCGCGAGGAGGAGGTATGAGAAGGCAAAGAGGCCGCCCGTGAGCCTCACTCCCACTCGATCCGTCGGTCGGACAGAGAGGCCGATGAGCGTCGGGCCGAGCGCTGTGAAGAGACCTTCCACCCACACCGCGTCGCCGAATACGCCCGCCAAGTCGAGACCAGTGACCATCACCCACGGCTGAGGTCCCCACGCGACGATAAACATCCACCAGCCGAGAGCGACTGTGCCGTATGAGACCCGGGCAGCCACTGCCGCATCGACTTGCACCGCCACCGTCAGCCGCTGTCGTACGCCACTGAGTTCGTCCGTGTCGGCTTCTGTGCCCCTGAGCGGCGGAGGCGTCGCCGGTTTCGATAGGCTCCGCTTGAGATGTCCAGCAAGCAGCCATCCCACCACGACTGCCGGTGGGAGCGAGGCGACGAGGAGAATCGCCCACAGGCCAGGGAGCCACGCCTGCCACCGCACAGCCGCCTCGCTGGCCTCCAGCGTTCGCAGACGTGACTTTGGGAGGTCCGAGCCCACTGCCTCGGTTTCATTGCTGGCCGTGCAGAGGCACTGCCTGAGCGATTGGCATGCGAGGCTGGCCAAGCCGTCGCTCGTCATCGAAACACACGAAGCAGAATACCCATCGTGCGACAGTCCAGAAGGTTCACCGCGCGCCCAGAGGGTCCCTACTGTTTCAGAGTGCCCGGAGCTTGAGCAGTGAGCCCAAGAATCGATACCATCGGGGCTTGCACTCGGAGGCCAGCGGTAGTTGCCCGTCCATCCTGCAGACGCAGTGGCACCTGGCAACGGAGAAGCCGTCGACCGGTGCCTCAGGTCCGATACGCATGCGAGTCGCGTCCCGGTTTGAGCGCACACGTCGAGGCACGCCCGAGCCGTCGCGAACGATATGGATAGCAGCACCTGGCCCGACTCCATGAGGAAGGAGCAGCGTCCGATAGAGCGGCTGCAATGCGTGATGTGATTTCTAATTTCTTTTTAGAAGAAGAGTTCGATCTGAGCCATCCCTCGGAGACGTGTTATGGCCCTGCGAATGCGCACCCCCCCTAGCTAGGGGTCAGGGCTCTCCAGCCCGTAGCCCGATGCCGAGCGTCCGGCCAACTGGGTGCGCTTCTCAGCTCCCCGGTCCTGGACGTGAGGTTGATAACCGCACTCCAAGTGCTCCAAGATCTGCTCACAGGGCCGTAGGATTCTTACGCAACAACGCATCGGGTTTTCTTTATTGCTTGTGACAAAATGGCGCCCGCTCGGGACACTGTTGAGCGCCTCGTGTTGATCCCAGCCATCGCCAAGAACAGCACGACTGGCTACAAGAACGTGGAAGAGAGTGGGCAAAAACGGGGTGATTTTGGTCATCCGTCAAAATATCTGAAGATCCTACTATAGGATTCTCCCCAAACCTTGCTCAGCTGATCCAGCCTGGGGGGAAGGCCAGCCCTGGGCAAAGAAACCAGCACCTCATCAGGCTTCCCTGAGCGTCACAGCTCGGTGATCGCGCCGGCCGGACACCACTGTAACGTCCGTTCCGGGCATTTGAACGCGACCTTCGGGGGCAAAGACATGGGCTCTATGGCTTAGACTGGACTCCTCTTGGTCCCTTCTGATGCCCTAGGCCACACCTGGGCCTTACCTGGGGTCCTAGGGGCCGGGAAGGGTTTGCCCCCCTAAAGGGGCGCGAAAAATATTAAATTCTTTTTCACCCTTCAGCGCCCGCCGCCCCTCTGTTGAGGCTAAGCGTCCTGCCGGGGCCGCCGCGCAGCAGGATGCCCGAGTACAAGTTCCCTCCCGCGTTCGCGTGGGGCACGGGGTCCTCCGCCTACCAGACCGAGGGCGGTTGGCAGTCTGGAGGTCGCGGGCTCTCCATCTGGGACGCCTGGTCGCACACACCAGGTCGGGTCGCCGGCGGAGCCGTCGCGGACGCTGCGGCCGACCATTTCGGCCGGTGGCGCGATGACGTGCGGCTGTTGCACCGGATGGGCGTGCCGTACTACCGGCTCTCCCTCTCCTGGGCCCGCATCATGCCCGCCGGCGTCGGCGCCGTCAACGAGGATGGCATCCGCTTTTACTCGGAGCTGATTGACTCGCTGCTGAGGCACGGCATCCGCCCGGTGGTGACGCTGTACCACTGGGACCTGCCGCTTCCGCTGCAGCTCGAGCACGATGGCTGGCTCTCGCCCCGCACCGCCGCCGCCTTCGTCGCCTACGCCTCCCTCTGCTTTGAGCGGTTCGGAGGGCGCGTGCTGCACTGGCTCACGCTCCACGCGCCGGCGCAGCATGCCGTCAACGGGTATGCGCGAGGCGAGCACCCGCCAGGCCGCACGGTGGCGCCGACGCGCGAGCCATACCTCGCCGCCCACAACATGCTGCTCGCACACGCCCTCGCCGCTGCTCGGCTGCGCAAGATGCAGGCGGCCCGACCGACCGACCAGCGCGCCCTCCTCTCGCTCGGAGTACACGCAGATTGGAGGGAGGCTCTCTCAGGGTCGGAGGCGGACGCGGATGCGGCGCAGCGCTCGATGGCCTTCACCCTCGGCTGGATGGCTGCTCCGCTCTACACGGGCGCGTACCCGCCGGCGATGCGGGCGGCGCTGGGCGATGCGCTGCCTTCGTTCACGGCCGAGCAGGCGGCGCTACTGCGCAACTCGAGCGACTTTTTCGCGCTGCAGCACTACTCGACGCTGATGGTCTCTCGCCCGAACGCAACCTTCCCGCCGCTGCCCGAGACCTCCTTTTACGCGGCGGAGGGCGTGCGGTGGCACAGCACGCGCGGTGCGCGCAAGAACAGCCTCGGGTGGGACATTGCCCCGTTCGGGCTCTACAAGCTGCTCAAGCACATTGACGAAACCTACCAGCCGCGCGGCGGCATCGTCATCACCGAGAGCGGGTGGCCCTGCTCGGCCGCCTCTTCACACCTCCAGCCGTGAACGGCGCCTCTTGACGCTCTAGACGTGAACAGGCGCCTGCTCGGCCGCCTCTTCACACCTCCAGCCGTGAGCGGCGCCTCTTCACGCCTCCAGCTGCGGGCAGGTTCCCGAGCCGCGGCGACGACGCGGCGCCGCACGAGGCCACGCGCGACACGGCGCGCGTCTGCTACCTCAAGCGGTACCTGCAGGCATATCTCCCCAGATCTCCCCATATCTCCCCATATCTCCCTCAAGCGATACCTGCAGGCAATCCGCCCTGTGTCTCCGTGTCTCTCTGTCTCTCTGTCTCTCTGAGTCTCCGTGTCACCGCCCCTCACCCGCCCGCCCCTCACCCGCCCCTCGCCCGCCCGCCAGGCAGTCCACCGCGCGATGGGGGAGGGCGTGCCCGTGCGCGGCTACTTTGTCTGGTCGCTGCTCGACGCGGCGGAGTGGGAACACGGCTTCGGCACGCGCTTCGGCCTCGTACGCGTCGAGCCAGGCATATCTCCCCATATCTCCCCATATCTCCCCATATCTCCCCATATCTCCCTCAACTCGCCCGCGTCGAGCCAGGCATATCTCCCCATCCCTCCCCATACCTCTCCACATCTCCCCATATCTCCCCAGGCACACTCGCGCGCCAGCCAAAGGCGTCGGCGGTCTTCTACACGCGCGCCGTCAAGGCGGGCGGCTTCAACGCGAGCGACGGCGAGTGCAACGCAACGGCGCAGGCGGCACCCCGCTTCCGCGCCGAGGGGGCGCAGCTGCAGGCGGCGCCGGCGAAAGGGGCGTCCCCGAGGCTCGTCCCGCCGTCGTTTACTCTTTTTGCGGCGCCGGATCCAGGCGGTGGTCAACGCGTCGCGAGGCGGCACGCCGTCGCTCGAGGTGTCGCGCACGATGCTGCTCCGCACCGTGCGGCTCGCCGCGCTCGCCGGGCAGCAGGCGGCCACCTCAATGACACTCCGAGACGCTTTCGAGACACCTCCGAGACGCTTTCGAGACACCTCCGAGACACCTCCGAGACACCTCCGAGACGCCTTTGAGACGCCTCGGAGACACCTCCGAGTCACTTCCGAGTCACGTCCGCGACACTTCCGCGACACGTCCGCGACGCATCCGAGACACGTCCACGACACGTCCACGACTCGCCTGCAGGCGCGGTACGAGGCGGAGCAGGGCGACTTCGCGGCGGCGCGGCAGTGGGACAGCAAGGTGGCGCGGCTCGTGTCGGGCGCACAAGTGCAAACTCGTTGATTGATCAGCCGTTCCCCATCGATTAAGGTGGCGCGGCTCGTGTCGGGCGCGGAGCGGCAGAAGCGGCAGCTTGCTAAGCGGGTGGAGCAGCAGCAGCCGGCGGAGGCGGAGGCGGCGGAGGCGGAGGCGGCGGCGGAGGCGAAGGCGGCGGCGGAGGCGCCAGCGCCGCCTCCTGTGGTAGAGGAGGCGGCGGCGGAGGTGGCGGAGGCGGAGGTGGAGGCGGAGGCGGCCCAGCTGATGGTCGACGGGGGCGGGGGCGTGTCCAGCGCTGCGGGGGGCGGGTTGCAGCAGTCGCTGCTGCAGGAGGTGGACATCGATCCGGCGGCGCCGACGCTGAGCGCGACGCTGCTACAGGAGGTTGCGATGGCGGCGCCGTTTGGTATGTCGGAGGAGGACGAGGTTGACATGATCTCGCGCAGCGCGATGTGAGACCTCTGTTGTATTGTGTGTATACTCTAGAGACGAGACGGCTTTACTGTGTGACTGTAATGAAAGCACGACCCCTACCCCACGTAAAAACAAGGATGCGACATGCGAGAGCGTCTTGTCACTGTGTGTGCATGCTGCATGGCCGACACGTGCACACACATAAATTCACGAGGTACTGGGACGTCGTATATCGTCATCACATGCGAAAGCCGTGTGTAGGGCATGGATGAGACAGTGAGGCCATCACTAATGCGGCCAACACCGTCCTGTAGCATACACGTATGTCGCTCAAGGAGCGCCCATTGTACACCCCTGCAGCAGGATGCCCCTCACGACCGGCCTCGAAGGGACTGGTTGATGCCGAGCGCAAGGAGCCCGGCCAAAAGCGGATGGAAGCGCGCGCCTCGATACGGGTCGCTCGGGCGCTGCCCGGGGCCAGGGCCCCGCTTGGCTGTCCGCAGCGACACATGCTGGTGGAAGGGAGACAAGCCAGGGCACTTGTACTTCTGGCTGCCGTCGGCGGTGCACAGCTGCTCGTAGACAGCGGGCAGCTGCGAAACCCAGAGGTCGGTTGGCTTCTGCGACGGCCCGCCGAGCTGGCAGATGTCGACGGTGGTCCGCTGGGCGCCGTCCCCGCCATTTTGAATCGGTAACTGCATGAACAAAATGTGGTTGTGCAGCCTGACGCGCGACGTCGAAGGCTGCTCGAACAGGAAGCCAAAATCGCTGTTCTTCCGTCCCGGGCCCAAGTCGCGGTCTCGCTGATCGGCGTTGATGCGGCTAATGTGCTTCACGCAAAAGTCCCACTCCTTGCTCAGGTCCGATGCGCCCTCGGCGACGGCGACCATACGGTCCTCAGCAAGCCGTGGGTGCTTGTCCGCCGCCATGTCGCTCTGCGATGCGCAGTTCGGGGAGTAGCTCGCGGCGGTGAGCGTCGGCAGCAACGCCGGCTTGATATCCTCGAGCTTTCCGTCGATGTGGATGTGCATCGGCGCGTTCGCCTCGGCGAAGAGGTTGGGGTGGACGTCGGTGGGGAAAATGACGTCGCACGGGACAGTCCAGTCGTGCGGCTCCTCGCGCGGGATGCCCTTCGAGCCGTCGTCGCAAGAGATAGTGTGCCACTGATGTGACGCAAGCTCGTTCGCCAAACGGCGGGAACCGCAGCAACCCTCGAAGAAGATGGGCCGGCTCGGCGGGAGGCGAGTGGAGCGTTCCTCCTTCGCCCGCTCGTCGGTCACGACCTTGGAGATGCTCGAGATCTTGACGTCGAGGACCACCATGTCGTCGTTCAGCGGCCAAGGCAGCCAGAAGCTGGGCGGGAAGGCTGCGTTCACGCCAACCGCCTTAAGTAGCGCGTCGCGATCGTCGTGCTTACTGAACCTCAGCCCGCGCTGCTTGAGGCGCTTCTCCCACCAATTGTCACCGGCGGAGAGAATGAGCAAGCTGCCGCCGCCGCCGCCGCCGCCGCCACCCCCGCCGCCGCCGCCGCCGCCTCGGCCGCCGCCTCCGCCGCCGCCACTGCTGCTGCCGGCACTGCTGCCGCCGCCTCGCTCGATCGGCGCGGCCGCCTCGTCGGCTGCCCATTCCTGTATGCGCGCGAGGAGTTTGGTGCCGATGCCCTGCTTCTCGTGCGTCTCGCTCACGCTGAACAAGGTGACGACGGCGGAGTGAAAGGTCGGGTCGCGTGCACCCCTGTACACCTTGGCGATGGCCGAGGCGCCGAGAATCTCCACGCAACCGTCTTCCTCCTCTTCGCACTCGCCAGGCGGTCGGTCGACTCCCCGCGTCGCGAGCGCCAAATGCAGGCTGCGCAGCTCTGGCGCTCTGGGGGAGGAGATCTGGCGCCCCGTGAAAAGAGCAAAATTGGACAACGTGGACTGGTGCTCCTTGACGAGCCCCTCCAGCAGCGCGCTCACCAGCTGGTCCCGCCCTCTCATCTTCGGGAACCGCTTGGCGAAGAGGGCCTTGACGTCCCCGATGAAGTCCTGCCCCACCTTGTCGATCGGATGAACTTGGCACGTCACCGAATCGAGATCGATGGGCACCGGCTTCGTCACCGACGATGCCCCACCCTGCGATGCCGCCGAGCCGCTGTGGTGAGAAGCGTCTGAGCCCGTCTCCCACCCATCTGCTCTGTCAGCCTCTAGCTCAGCGGCGTCGCTGCCACCTCTGTCCACCCCTAGCTCTGGCGCCGCCTCCTCGCCACTCCCCGCGCCGCCGCTGCTGCCCGCGCCGCCGCTGCTGCTCGAGCTGGCCGCCGCCTCGCCGCCGCGCACCCCGCCGTTGCTGTTCGCTGATCGCAGCAGCTGCTCGGCCGCGTCGTTCACGTCGCCGCTGCAATGGGCGAGCGCGATGCGGGCGTCGCCCTCGGGAAAGCCCATGTCGATCAGCGACCGCAGCTTCGGGTCGGCTGGTGTGCGCTCCCTCGCGCTGCGGTCCGGCCCGGCCGGCCCTGGTGCTGCTGCCCGTGCCGGCGTCGCCCGAGGCTCTCCGGCCGCAGCCGTCGCAGCCGCCGCCTCGTCGTCCTGCCCCCGCCCCTGCTCCGCTGCCGCCGCTGCCGCCGCTGCTGCCGCTGCCGCCGCTGCCGCCGCTGCCGCCGCTGCCGCCGCTGCCGCTGGTGCCGCTGGTGCCGCTGGTGCCGCTGGTGCCGCCGCTGGTGCCGCTGCCGCTGCTGCCGCCGCTGCCGCCGCTGCCGCCGCTGCCGCTGGTGCCGCTGGTGCCGCCGCTGGTGCCGCTGCCGCCGCCGCTGCCGCCACCCCTCTCACGCGCTGCGGACTCGGATCATCGTCGTCAGACAGCTCAATCGCGTTCTCGGGCCCGCCCGTCCCGCTGCCAGGGCCGGTGACGGGGCGCATCCAGCCCCGTTGGCGGCGCGCGGGGTTTGGCATGGTGGGCTCTGCTGGCGGCGGCCTGGCCTTGCGCTTGCGCTTGCTCTGGCCTTCGGCTAGGAGCCGTTTCAAGTCGCACTCGGTGAAGACGGCCTCGCCTTCAAAGTTCGGCGGGTCGAAGGCCTCAACGCTGCCGGTCGACAGATTGACCCGCCCCACTCGCGTCATCGTCTTTCGGTAGCTGTCGTTCGGCCCCCATCGCTTCTCGCGGATGATTCCGTCGTCGCGTTGGTACACGGCGATAAAGCAGCTGCCAGCTTCGTCCAGGTGGGGGACGCCAAGTCGACGCACGACGGCCAGGTCGAAGTCGCCTTTCGACGGATCGCCTCGAGCGTGCGAAAGGAGTCGGGGTGTGCCGATGTACACGTCGCCGACCGCAGGCGCCGCACCCTGCGCGGCAGCCTGACCCGGAGGCGAGGGCGGCGACGGCGGAGATGGCCCCAGTGGACGCGCCGCCATGCTTGGTGCGAGGCCAAATTTTTCATTTATTTTTCAGTGTATGTAGCTCTTACGAACATACCCGTAGGTGAACTGCTGACAGGGTTTGCGATGAGGAGCGATCCGAACGTGGTATTCGGGTGATCAGATCACTACCGCCGAAGCGCAAGCGCTTGGAGCAAGGGAACTGCCACGTATGGGTCCCAGACTAGCACCCCACCTCGCGGGCCGACGTTCTGGCCCAGCAAGGCTGCTGCGGAGCACTCGGGGCCGATGTTCTGGCCCAGCGAGGCCGCTGCGGGGCACCCGGCGGCTCGGTTCGCTCATCAGCGCAAACTCGGTCGAGCAGAAAGTAAGGTGTGTGTGTAAAGGCGGCGCGGCACGATAAGGGTCGGCGGTAAGGCGGCGCGGCGGCAGCAGGCGGCAGGCAGGACATCGGACGGCGGGACATACGGCGCGGCGGGCGCGGCACTGTAGGAGCGGCTTTTTGTTCCCATGGAAGATCAAAAGAAAGAAAAGGACCAACGGACATCCCAAGAGAAGGATGGGAGGACGGCCACGAAAGATCAAGTGTGAGGGAACCATCGCGCTAAATTCTTCGAGGGCAGCTTAAGTAAAATTCTTGGTTGCGCCGCGAAAGGTCAAGCGATGACGGCGACCGCTGCATCCCTCTTGCCGCTGCTCGCGACGCTGGTCCCGTCGCGCCCTAATATTCCGATCGCACCCCGAGTCTCCCAATTCATCTCCATGCAGTCGGTCGCTGCGCCTGAGCCAACTCTCATTCCCGGTCTCTCCGCATCGGACTTCCAGCACCCAGAGGACAAGCGTGCGAGCCAGCTGCTCAAGACCTTCTTCGCACCCGTCGAGCTGGCGCTGCGTGGGGCCTTCTCGGCCCTAGTCGAGGACGCACTCTTCATGGACAACATCGCGAGCGGCGTGCTAGTTGGCCCTCGCCAGCTACCAGAGCTGCATCAGGTGCCGCAATACAAGTCTCATAGGCTCTCGTTTCATCTCCCGACCCTTGCACCTCGAGCCTCCGCCTCCCCTCGACCCCGCCCGCGCCTCCAGGCCCTCCTCCGCTCGTGCAAGCTCCTCTCCATCGAGACGGCGCCCGACCTGTACATCCGGCAGTCGCCGTACCCAAACGCGTACACCGTCGCCGTGCAGGCGAGAGAAACAGCCGAGAAAAGGGACGGCATTCCCTCGAGAGATGGCCTGCTGCCTGGCCCACAAATTCCTCTCTCACAAAAACACAATCCCCAGTCCGGACAGTCAGCGACGGCAGTCAGAAGCCTCTCTCACACACCCCTGACCGCGTCCCGCACGTCGGACGCCGCAGGGCCGCCGCCCGTTCGTCGTCGTCACGACCAGCCTCCTCGACCTCCTCTCGCCGACCGAGGTGCACCCTCCCCCTCCCCCTCCGACCCACCGCCAGTAGGCCTCGTGCGCTTGGAATGCCGTCCGGCTCCTGTCTGCACGGATGTGGAAGACGGCTGCCATCGCGCCGCCCTTGCCGCTGCCCTGCTCACCGCACCGCCGCCGCCGACTCCTCCCGACAGGTGCAGGCCGTCATCGCCCACGAGCTCGGCCACCTCAAGTGCGAGCACTCCCTCGCCATCGCGATGGCCAACCTGGTGCGGCACCCAACCGACATCACACCAACACCGCCTGCTAGCACCGCCACCAACGCCGCTTTTGCACCGCCGCCTCCAGTGCCCGCCAGCGTGGCGTGCCCACTCTACCGGCCGGCCGCCTCCTTCACGATGATGCGCGCCTTCCTCGCCGCCGAGCCACCGCCGCCATCACCACCGCCAGCCCCAACCCCCACCCGCCCGCTCGCCGCAGGTGCTCAGCCCACTCGCGAGCGTCTCTCCCGTCGCCGACGCGGCGCTGCAATCGCGGCTGTTGCGCTGGCAACGCGCGGCGGTGCGCTGCTCCTGCACTGCCACACGCCGCCCGGGGACGTGGAGCTTCGGGGGTAGCCCACACCCTTGCCCCTTGCACTAGTGCGCTGCGGTTCGCTGCTGGTGTGGCGACACTCTGGCCGGGAGACAGGAGAGAGCGCCACCGCCACGGCTATTGTGTGCGCGACCGCGACTGCTTTGTGTGTTGGGCGAGACTGCGGTGTGGCGGCAGAGAGAGCGACGCGGCTTTAGCCTTGCTCCCCCAGCCCCCCCCCCCCCCTCGCCGCACCCTGCACAGGAGCTGTCCTGCGACCGCGCCGCCCTGCTCGCGGTCGGCGACGTGCGCGCCGTGCAGGCGGTCACGATGAAGCTCTGCGGCGGCTCAAAGGCGTACGGCAAGTCGATGGACGTCGAGGCCTTTGTGGAGCAGGCGGGGGAGGGGAGGGGGAGGGTGGTGGTGGTGGGGGGGGGGGGGGGTGTAGCCGCCCCGTCCGAGATGCAGCCCGAGAGATACAGCCCAAAGAGGGCGGGCGGTGTGTTGGGCCGACGTGGACCCCGATGCTCCTGCCCGCGCAGGCCGCGCAGTACGACGAGGTTGCCGACGGCTCGCGGCTCGGGCGGCTCGTGCGGCAGTCGCAGCAGCGCGAGGCGACGCACCCGTTGCCAATCTACCGCGTGCGCGAGCTGCAGCGCTACTCCGACTCGGGCGAGTACGCGACGCTGCGAGCACGCGGGAGGCCGCTCGGCGAGGGCACTGGCGGTGGTGCGGCGCCGGTGGCGCCCCAGCCGGTGGTGGCTTGAACAAGGACAGTAAACACACGTTTAGAAAATTCTTTCGGTGCACGAAATGGTGTCCCCCCCAGCAATGACATCCTCGAGACACGATCAGAGGGATGCTCGGCCGAGGCCGAGGCCGCGGGCGCACGCCACAGGGCCCGTTTGGCAAGGGCCAGTCGTACGGCAAGGACAGCTCGTCATTCGCAAGCCCCGGTGGCAAAGACTACGGTGGCAAGGGCAGCGGCAGATCCGGAGGCTTTGGCGGACGCGTCCTCGCTGGCGGACGCGGTGGCAAGGGCTACGGTGGCACCTCCTCGCCGCCGACGTCCGGTGGTACGCTCGACCTTTCATCGCTCGTCGATGCCTTGCCGACCTTGCCTACGCGCCGCGACGACGGGCAGGAGGTCGATCCGAGTGTTCACCGCCGTCGTGCGGCTGTCAAGATGATCATGGATGCCTCGGCCGATGAGCAGAAGGTGCCGCCGACGGGCGACTCATCGCCGCTTGGGTACTGCAAGAAGGTAGTACGCGAGACCCTCTTCGAGCACCGCGCGCTGCTCGGCCAGTGCCGCATCCACGACACCGAGTGGGCGCGATGGCCGCCGAGGGAGACGTCGCCGGCAGACAAGGGTCAGCACGCCAACACGCTGATCGTGCTGGCGGATAGCTTCGACGTGCGCGAAGTGAGCCTCGTGCTTGTGACGTATAGTCCTAAGGAGGAGCGGTACAACCTCTGCGGCTCCACGTGCTCCGCTGCCGAGGCCTTCGGGAGCTGCTTCAACCACTTTGCCGAGCAGCGACTGCAGGGCGGCGTGACCCACAAGCGGATCGACGCGGACAACTGCGCGTACTTCCAGCCGATCGAGTACATTGGCGACGGCGTCGCGGCCATCGAGGCGTGCCTGCTACTCCAGCAGCAGCCCTCGCCCTCCGCGCTCTTCCTCGCCGTCGCCAACCCGCGCGAGCGCAAGCCCGCCGACTGGCGCAAGCCTCCGCTGACCAATCAGCTGAACTCGTCGCAGCTCTCGGCGCTCACCTCGCTCGCGCACGGCCTCGAGGTCATCCAGGGCCCGCCGGGCACGGGAAAGTCGACGACGATCTACCAGCTCGTCAAGCACTGCATGCCGCCCGGCGTCAAGTCGGTCGTGTGCGCCGTGCAGAACCGTGCGGTCGAGGCGATATGCCAGAGGCTCGCGGGCGCGGAGGGCGAGCTGTCTTTCTTCGTTATCGGCAACGAGAAGCGCCTCGCCGAGACGTCCAAGCAGTGGACGCTCGCGGCGCAGGCCAACCGCGACGCGCGCGTGCTGCACGAGCGCGCCGTGGCGCAGAAGGCGACGACGCTCGACAAGCTCGTGACGCACGGGCTCAAGCTGTACAAAGAGAAGGTCTTCGGCGGCCTCTCGCTCAGCCAGCACCGCGCCGCGCGCGCTCGCGAGCTGTGCAGGCTCATCGACCGCGGCGCTCCTCTGCACCCCTACGGCGAATACAGGCCATCCAGCAAGGACACGACGTGCGACTTCGAAAAGTACTTTGAGGCGCACGATGGATGGAAGAAGCTCGCGAAGGCGTACACGAAGAATCGCGTCGGCAAGCGGCCGGGATTCAAGGTCGGCGGCGCGGCGCACCTGCACCGCTTCTTCAAGATCACTGCGCGCGACGCGGAGATGCGCGCGGCACAGCTCTTTGATCAGGTGAAGGAGGAGATCGCGCGCGACGCGAGCGTGATGCTGTGCACGGCGGCGACAGTCGGGCCGCAGGTCAACTCGGCCGATGAGAACGTGGCCAAGTACATGAAGGCGGCCAATGCGCTGGTAGTTGACGAGGCGGGCACGTGCCCCGACCGCTCGATTGTGCCACTGCTGCCGTACCGCGACTCGGGTTCTTGCTTCGGCCGCGCGGTGCTCGTCGGCGACGAGAAGCAGCTGCCGCCCTTCAGCCGCCTCGACAAGTCGGTGCGGAACGCTTCGCTGCTCGAGCGCGCCGTGAGCAAGGTCGGCGGTCACATGCTCACGACGCAGTACCGCATGCCGCCCTCGCTCTGCCGCGTGGTGAGCGACGCCTTCTACGACGGGCAGCTCGTGACGGCGGAGTCGAAGGCGATAGAGACCAACCGGATGGGCGGCCCGTGCATTGTCTTCGACCCGATCGACGGCGAGGCCAAGTCGAATGGCCGCAGCAAGAGCCTTTTCAATGAGGAGGAGGCCGAGGCGGCAGTGATGCACGCGCTGCGGCTGAAGCGCGAGCATCCGAATTGGAGCGTCGCGGCGATCACCTTCTACAAGCAGCAGTTCAAGCTGATCAGCGAGTACCTCGAGCAGTTTGGCGGGGAGAGCACGGCGGAGGAGATCAGCGTGCTCTCCGTCGACGCGGCCCAGGGGCAGGAGTTCGACGCCGTCGTGCTGAGCGCCGTCGTCGACGGCAGCCGCCCCTCCTTCCTTCGGGACGAGCGCCGCCAGTGCGTGGGCATCTCGCGCGCAAAGCAGCGCTTCATCATCGTCGCGAGCCCGCACCTGTGCCACAACATGAAGATCTTCCGCAGCCTGCGCGATGCGGCTCGGGCTCGCTAACGCGTGCATAAGTAGAGACGAGAGTGAGATCGACTTTTGGCGGGTGGGCGGAATGCGTGCTCGGGCGCGGCGCAGCGCTGCGTGGACAGACGACGCTCGGGCGCAGGGGGGCGTGCAGCGACGAACGACACACACTACGGCGAGGTCTACTAGAGAGAAAGCGGGTGTGCTTCTCCGGCCTGCGCGGGTTTCTTTTCCGCTGTGTTGGGCTGGAAGGTGGGTTTTTTATTCTTTAATATCTGGGTCGGTCGACCTGCACGCGCTGCAGGGAGGCGGACCCTCAGGCTAGTGCCATTTCACTGTGGCACAGCTCGCGTTACAAAACCTTGATTTGACCATTGCGTGAAAAATTCCCCTCTCGGTGCCTTCCAGAGGCAGCTGCGACCCCGCCGAGTGG
>NW_005199803.1:122265-126100 GCF_000372725.1 Emiliania huxleyi CCMP1516
AACCCCAACCTTTTTCCTTTAAGAGCTAATCCCCCCCCAATTTCATAGGGGCTCCCCATATTACCCCGTTTTGTTTCCGCCTTCTGGGACCGAGTTGTAGTCACCGATGGGTAGTCACCATGCCCCCGAGTGGTAGGGGGGGGGTCCCCCCATGAAAATCTGAAAAGCTACTTATATTATGTAGTGTTTGGATTACGTAGTGGTTGATTACAACGTGGGAGGGAGGGTCACTCATTCACACACACTGTGCTCTCACGGGGGGTGATGTGTGAACCCTGCGCGCGGCGAGCGCCCGCGGCCCGGCCCCAATGTCTCGTGAGGCGTTCTTTTCATTTTTTTCTGCTCGAGTATTGCGCGCCATGCGGTCTCGACATGCGGTCATCGTTCAGCGTCCGGGACGTTGGCCGTTCTGTGCTCGCAAGTCAGTTACGAACGACCTTCGTACGGCATTCATCGGCGCCGGTCTCGGTCCTCTCTCTGGCTCTGTGCCGCGATACACCTCGCCAGGTCCTGGTCGCGCCGCCCCTCCCAAAGCTGCGCCGTTGCCCTCAGAACACAGCTTCGGCCTTAGACGGTTCTCCCCTCGCGCCTGCGCATCTTGGAGCATGCACCTGCACCTGCACCTTCATCACCGCTCACCTTGACACACGGGCTCGAATGAGCCCCCGCATGAATGCATCTATGAGCGTCCCCTCAGCAGCACCCCGTGAGCGTCCCCTCAGCACAGACCTAGCCTCACATTTACTGATTCCGCAGGTGACCCCCGCCTCGCGGCTGTCCTGTGCGCCGTGCGCGATGGCATGCTTCACCGACGCATCCTACCAGCTTACTGGCGACCTGCAAGAAGTCGATCACATCGGGCCACAGTCGACCGAGAAGCTCAACAAGCAAGGAATATACACGACATACCAGCTGCTCGGTCACTTCCTACAGCTCGACCGCAACAAGACGGCCTTCTTGGCGCTGCTCAAAAGTGCAGACACGCCGGGGGCACACCGTGAGGCGGTCGCCGAGGCCGTCTCCAAGCGCGTCGCCGAGGTCGGCATCAAGATCGGCGTCACGTTACCGACGCACGTCGACGGCACGCCTGTCTCCAGCAGGCTCGACGAAGCCAAGGCGAAAAAGATCAAGAATATAAAGTTCAACAACGACCTGCGCCACGACTTCCCAGGCGTCGGCTTCGGCAACGAGTCGGAAACTAAGACGGCGAAGAAGCTTGCGGCTCATGGCATCGAGAACACCAATCGCCTCTTTGGTGAGATGCTACGGCACTTTGACCAGACACAGCCGACGCCCGACAACCTGAGCAAGTTCTGGAAGAGGCTGGGTGAGCTCGGCTGCGCGGACGGCTGGAAGACAACGATCATCAATGCGATGATTGCGAAGCTCGACATCGGCATCGACAACTACGAGACGGAAGAGCCTCGCACCGGGCCGCGGCCGCCCACCAAGTCGCGGCTCGAGGAGCAGCGCGCACTGCATGCGTACGAGGCGTTTTTCGACCTGCCCCACGGCTCCGCAACGCTCGACCAGGTCCAGGCTGGCATCGCAAGCTTTTCCACCGCGGAGTTCTCAGACTGGGCACGGCGCTTCCACGACGACGCGACCGCGCAGCTGCAGCGCAAGGCCGAGGCCGAGGCCGAGGCCGAGGCCCTTAAGGCTGAGGTGCGTGAGGCGACTGCCGAGACCAATGCCCTTAAGGCTGAGGTGCGTGAGGCGACTGCCGAGGCCGAGGCCCTTAAGGCTGAGGTGCGTAAGGGCCGCCGTCTCACAGTCCTCGTCAGCCTCACCTTCGCCTTGCTCGCCTATGTGACGTTGGCAGCAGCAGAGCAGCTCCCAGGCTGGTTTGCCACAGCCTCGATACCGCCGGAGCTCTCAGCCCCTGCGATCACGCTCGTCGTCGTCCTCCATGTCGCCCTCCTCATTGGTGGTGCCACCTGGGCCCTGCGCCTGCGCCTGGGCCCTTCGCCTGGGCTTCTCTGAGACTGCCGACGCTGGTGTGCATTGCAACCCGATGGTCCCATCGAGTCGCTGTCGAGAGAGTTCGAGATCCCAGAGAAGCAGCGAACAACACCTCTCAAGCTCAACACCGGACGGCGCGTGTGTGCGCGGTGAGGGTGTGGCGTGAGTGAGTGTAGAGAGGGGGTAGGGGGGGGGGGGGTCGGTGCGCGCGCTCTCTGGCACACTCTGTAGTTTTGGTTAGTTACGCGTTGTAGATATCGAAGGGAAGAACACACAGGCTCGGACTGACACCAATTAACGATCCCATACCCCGCTGGTCCCGGAAACCCGCTGCTCGCCGAGGTGTTTTGGTGGCCACCACACCGACGGCACTCTTGGTTTGGTTGGTGCGGCCGGCCGATGCTCGTTCGACGCCCGCCTCCTCGCGCCCTGACGGCGTCTCTGCTCCGGCGGGCACAGCGCGGCTACACCGCCGCCGACGTCGAGGTGGCAAGAAAGGCCATCGCAGCACGCCGGCCCCAGCCAGAAGCAACCGACAGCACTCGAGTGCTCTACTCGCCGCGCGTGCGGCGGACCTTTGCCGATATAGTCACCGGCCGCTGGCGCGGCCACCCAATCGACCTCAACCACTCGCACGAGGACTGGGCGCGCCGCGAGTCGTCCGACCGCCACATCCGGCACGTCCTCACCACGTTCCGATCAGCCACATTCCGGCGGCTCCTGTATCCTGACCTGGCTGTGACGACCTCCATCTCGGCCTCGGTCGTGCTGCACAATCTGCTTGTGGCGTGGGAGCACGAGCACACCATGACGGTGGAGTCGATCGAGCGCCAGCCTAGATGCGGCCACACACGCAGCCCTCCTCCATTCCAGAGGACTCGTGCCGCGGCTAGACTCAGTGCACTCTGTGCTCACACTCCACCACTGTGCGCGCAGCCCTCGTGCACCGATGCCATATCTCCCCATATCTCCCCATATCTCGCAGCCCTCGTGCACCGATGCCGCGAGTCGAAGCCTGACGCCTCCTTCCTCCTCCCTCTGCAGGAGCGGCATGGCTTCGACCTGCTGCTGCACCACGAGATGATCACGCTGCCGGTGCAGCTGTTGACGCAAAAACACAACCCCGGACCCAAGACGCACACGCACAGACACCCGAGAAACAGCAACGACAGTCAGAAGTCAGCACCGGGTCCCGGGAACAGACCGTTCACGGTGCTCTCCGTCGCGCCAACGACTGCGTGAGTGCACGATCGGCGTCATTGTAGGTGGAGCCGTTCACCATGCTCTCCGTCGCGCTCGGCCTGGTCCTCTCGGTCCGCACCAACCGCGCCTACGAGCGCTTCATCGAGGCGCCATCCCTCCCCATCTCTCCCCATCTCTCCCCATCCCTCCCCACCTCTCCCCACCTCTCCCCACCCCTCCCCACCCCTCCCCACCTCTCCCCATCCCTCCCCATCCCTCCCATCTCTCCCCATATCTCCCCATATCTCCCATATCTCCCCGTATCTCCCTTTTTTAGGCGCGCGTGCTGCTCGGCTCGATGACCAACGTCCTGCCCTCGGCACCTCGCCTCACCGCCGTGAACCTTCCACGAACCCTCCATGAGCCGTCGCGCAGGTCTGCCGCGACCTCGCCTCTCGCTTCATGGCGCGCGAGGGCGGCGACGCGGAGGCGGAGCAGGCGCGGCGGCACGCTGTCTGCCTGGTCGCTGCGTTCGCGCACACGATGAAGTTCCACCTGACCGTCGACGGCGTCGCGCACTCGAGCCGAGGCAGCAGCGGCGGCGGCGGCGGCCTCTTCATCATTCCTCTCGCTGCGAGCAGGCCTCGCCTTCAACGACACGTGGCAGCGGTCCGGCTCGAGCGAGACGCTT
>NW_005199803.1:126398-127483 GCF_000372725.1 Emiliania huxleyi CCMP1516
CAGGCGCCTTTGACGGGGCGGAGGAGGCATGTCCGGGGCACGTCCACGACATGTCCGAGACATGTCCACAGGCGCCTTTGACGGGGCGGAGGAGGCATGTCCGGGGCACGTCCACGACATGTCCGAGACATGTCCACAGGCGCCTTTGACGGGGCGGAGGAGGCATGTCCGGGGCACGTCCACGACATGTCCGAGGCATGTCCACAGGCGCCTTTGACGGGGCGGAGGAGGCATGTCCGGGGCACGTCCACGACATGTCCGAGACATGTCCACAGGCGCCTTTGACGGGGCGGAGGGGCGCGAGGCAGAGGCCGAGGCGGCGCGAGATTACATCGAGGCGCAGTTCGCGACGGACTCGGCAAGTGGCCAATCTACCCATGCCTCTCGGCTCGATCTCGGCTCGATCTCGGCTAGGCGCTCCTCGCCAAGGACGTCGGCAACCGGCCGCTCCACGTGATCCACGAGCTCTGCAAGCTGCTCGCGAGATCGGCAGGCCGCCGAGGACTCTTCTCGGAACCTTCCCGTCTAGGTGATCCACGAGCTCGGCAAGCTCTCGCGCTCCTCCGCCCTCGGCCTGGAGCCGGTCGCCGCCGCGCAGATCGACGACCGGCTGATGAGGCTCTCGGGCTGACTATCTCGGCTGACAATCTCGGCTGCACCTCGGCTGCACCTCGGCTGCACCTCGGCTGCACCTCGGCTGCACCTCGGCTAGGCTCTCGGACATCCTCGGCGGCTGCGAGCGGCTGATGCGGACCCCAATGTACAGCGGCTCCACCACGCACACCTCGCGCTTCCTGTACGTGTGGTGCGCCTCGCGCCCACTCCCCAGATCTCCCAGATCTCCCAGATCTCCCAGATCTCCCCATATCTCCCTCGGTAGGTGCGCCTCGCTCCCGCTCTCCCCATATCTCCCCCCTATCTCCCCCCTATCTCCCCCCTATCTCCCCCATATCTCCCCCATATCTCCCCCATATCTCCCCCATATCTCCCATAGGTGCGCCTCGCTCCCGCTCGTCATGTGCCGCAATCTCGGGCAGTGCGCGCCGCGCCTGTGGACGGCGTCTCTTCACGGCTGTGCTGTGACA
>NW_005199803.1:127697-135377 GCF_000372725.1 Emiliania huxleyi CCMP1516
TGGTTGTTTGTGGGTCCCCCAAGACTACTCTAGTAGGGGCCAGTCAGCTTGAGCCTAGACTGGTACCCCTGTGCAGATGTTTAGCACGGGTGAAATGGCTCCTCGCACAAGGTAGGAGGCAGGCGGTAGGCTAGAAGGTCGTGAGAGAGAGAGAGAGAGAAGGAGAGAGAGAAGAGAGAGAGAGAGAGAGAGAGAGAGAGAGAGAGAGAGAGAGCGGGAGAGAGAGAGAGAGAGAGAGAGAGAGAGAGAGAGAGAGAGAGAGGTAAGGTAAGGTAAACGTCTCCACACACACAAAGTGGTGGGGCAAGGGGGGGCGACCCTCGCATCTCCACGCCCGGGACACGGGCAGGAGCCCCACGGCATTCAAAGTGCAAGCACCGGCCCGGTGCCGTGGGTGAGCACAACCTGCACCCCACTCCCTCCCTCCCAGACACAGGACCCACACACAACCCCCACAGCGTGGTCGTCTACGTGTTCAGAAACACCAAGCAGCGAGGCGAGGGTGAAGGGGTAAGGGGCTGTGTGGGGCAGAATCTTCATCCGGCTTATCTGTGACTACTCCATCTAGCCTGGGGGGTCGCAGGAGGGGGGGGCAGAGGGTAAGATATGGGTTAGGCCAGCTACAAGTCGGACACCCTCCCCTCCTCGGAGCGGTCGGTGTCCTCGTCGTCGTCCTCGGTCTGCATCGCCTCGCCAGCCTTGAACCTAAACACGGCGTCGGCCGGCGCCGAGGCGCCGGCGGCCGTCATCAGGTGCATGACATATTTGTCGCGGCATGCCGCATCAATCTCTCCGTGCTCGGCCAGCTCGTTCGCGAGCCAGTCCGAGGCGACGGTCGTCGCCACGGTGCCCTGGGGGACCGTGGCGCACACCACGCTAGGGCCGCGCCGATATCCGTCGTCCCTCTCTGGGGGCAGCGAATAGGTGACCCGAGTCTTGGACCCCCGGTGCTGGCGATTTACTGGTATAGCCCCCCAGAACAATCAAACACTCTACGGCCAAAACAATCAAATGATGGTAAGATTTACCACGACTTCTGAGGCAAAAATCTGACAAAAATCGGAAAAATAAAAAAATACCCGGTATTTTCCAGGTATACCCGGATTTTCCCAGGTATACCCGCAAAATACCCGGTATGCCGGTATTTTGCCAATTTGGCTGAATTTGGCCGCAAACCAGCCTCAGACTCGGCTCAGATCCCGACAATTTGATGATTCCACGGAGTTTCGTAATTTACCATACCACTCTCTGCTCATACCATACCACTCCCTAGGAGAATCAAATAAGTGGTAAAAACCACTCATTTCCCAGTAAATCGCCAGCACTGTAGGACCCCGCCTGGCTGCGCGCCCGCGCAGCTGCAGACCGCAGCCCGTCCATCACGTACTCGATGTTCGCGCGTAGCTGCGCGCGCGGGCGCTCCGCGCGCTCGGCCTCGCTCGCGGCCGCGCGCTCGCCAGCCTCCTTCGCCCGGCGCTCCTTCTGCCGGTTCAGAGAGAGAGAGAGAGAGAGAGAGAGAGAGAGAGAGAGAGAGAGAGAGAGAGAGAGAGAGAGAGAGAGAGAGAGAGAGAGAGCTCCAGTGTCCAGCGCGCACAGCGGAGTAAGCAGTAACCAGACGGCGGCGACGGTGGCTAAGGCGGCGGTGAGGGGGTGGTGCTGGAGGGTGGGGCGGGGAGTCGTAGTCGTACGGCGACGGTGCTCGGTGCACGGTCTGGCGGCGCTGCCGCTGCGCGCTGGCGATGGCGGCGGCAGCGATGGCGGTGGTGGCGAGGGTGGCGGCGGCGAGGGCGGCGGTAGCGACGGAGGCGTCTGCCCCCCTCCCAGCGTGCCGAGCGCTTGAGTGTTGAGAGCATCCAAATAATACATGCAAAAATGAACCAGATCCAGCTCTGGCGAGAGCGGAGTGCGGAGAGGGAGTGCGGGCAGATTCCGAGATTGGCCGTGCGCGTGGGGAAGAGGGTACAGCGAGTGGAGGAGGAAGGTAGGAGAGGACACCACCTCGCTCGCAGAGCATTTGAGCGCGGTGCAGCACCGCAAGCACACGCCTTATGCTGGACCACGGTGCGGATTCTACTGCACGCGCGGCGCCGCCGCGAGCTCCGCCGACGCCGCCGTCGCCGCGGTGACGAGCGACGTGGCGTGCTGCGCCGCGGCGGCGGCCTACAGGAAGGCTCCGAGGAGGGCTCAGGGACGGTTCCGTCACGAGCGAGGAAGCGCGCTGCTGCGCCGCGGCGGCGGCCTGCATCGCGCCGAGCTTCTCGAGCAAGCCCTGCCTCCCCTTGACCTCGGCGAAGCAGACCGTCTCGCCGAAACGCGCCTTGAGATGGTCGCGCATGTCGTCGTACACGCCGTCGGCGAGGCCGAACTCGACGGCGCGCGCGCCCCCGTACACAGAGCCGTCGAAGAGCGCCGTGCGGCGATCGGCGCGAGACTTGTAGTCACCTAGTCTCGACACCTCCTCTCTGCCAACCTCGGCTGCGCTCGGGTAAGCTCGACTTGCGCTACGGCGCGCGGCTTGCGGTCGCCCGCGTGGAGGCCTCGCAACCTCCCCTGATCTGGGCTGATCTCGGCTCATCTCCCCTCATCTCGGCTGATCTCGGCTAATCTCGCCCGCGGCTCGGTGGTAGGTTGCCGCCTCGTAGTGCTTCAGCCGCGAGCCACGCGCGGCCTCGACCTTGGCCTTGAAGTCGGCGTGCAGCTCCTCGAGCAGCATCTCCTTCTTCCGGACCTCGACCGGGTCTCGTGCGCGGAGAGGGCTGTCCCCCGCCTTGGAGGTGCCTGCGGCGGTCGACCGCTCCCCGTCGGGGACTGGAGCTGTGCGCGGCGTCTGGGAGACTCTGGGAGGCGCGTCCTGGGGTGCGTCTGGATGGTGGGGGGCGAGTCTGGATGGGGTGGGTTTGAGGTGCGTCTGGAGATGTGGGAGATGTCTGGGAGGCGCGTCCGAGAGGTGGCGGCCGGGAGGCCTGCGGTGAGCGTGCGGTCCTCCACGCCCCACTTGCGGAGCAGCTCGACCAGCCCGACCGACGGCGAGACGACGCCGATCGAGCCGACGATGCTCGAGGGGAGGACAAAGATCTCGTCGCACGCGGAGGCGATGTAGTACCTGCAGCGAGGCGGCGCGTCGCTGGATAGCAGACGCCGCCGCGTACTCCGGGAGGCGGCGGCCGCACCCGCCCGACGCACAAACATCGGTTGTGTAGCAGAGCAGCTCGACGTCAGGGTGCTTCTTGCGCAGCTGCTGCAGCCGCGAGTGCAGCAGCGAGGACTGCGCAGGAGAGCCGCCGGGCGAGTTGAGCTCCAGGACAACGCACCGCGGCTCCACCTTGAAGGCCTGCTCCAGAACTGGCTCGAACGCTGAAAGGCTGATGGTCTGCCGCGCCCCGAGCCCGCCCGGCGCCGGCGCCGCGATCTGCCCGGACATCTTCACGACGCACACCAGCGGCGGCTTCTCCTCTTTCTCTGAGCCGCTGCCGCCGCCAGCCTCGCTCAGTTTTCGCTTGAGCTGCGTCATCACGAGCGGGTTGTCGGCGAGGTAGGAGGAGGCGGCGCTGGCGCCGACACCGATCGCGGCTCCCGTCGCGAGGCAGCGGACGCGGGCGAGCATTGTTGTGGGGGCCGGCGAGGGCTCGAGCAAAATACACAACCCCACGCGCGGGCGCTCTAAGCGCGAAGTGGCAAGTGGATGTACGAAAAAAAGAATTTTGTAACCCGAGACTGGCTCGGAGTGGCACTACAAAAGGCACGGCAGAAAGAATTTCGCATCCCGTGGACAGAAGAATCAAACCCCGTAGAGATCTATTATAGAAGAAAGAATTTTACAACAAAACTCTCTCGCACACGCACGATTCACACAACAGGCAAAGCGCGGACGACGGCTTCTAATAGAAGCCGTCGTCCTCACAGAAGCCGTCGTCGGATAGAAGAAAGAATTTTCAAAGCGCGGTTACACTCCAAGTGCTCCAAGTCTCTCGCACAACACTCACACCTGAAATTCAGTGACAATCGACTGTCACGCGGCCACTGGCACTAACGGTTAGGGCGACGGCAAGAGCTACACATCGCCACCAATTCACCCATACGGCTCACTCGTCGCTGTGCCAGGGATTCCGTAGCCCTTGCCGTCGCCCTTGCCCTTGCCCTTGCCCTTGCCCTTGCCCTTGCCCCTGCCCTTGCCCTGGCCCTGGCCCTTGCCGCCGTCACCCTTACCCCTCCCCTTCCCCTTCCCCCCGCCTTTGCCGCTTTCCTCGCTAAAGCGCGCCTTCTTGGCCGCCTGGCAGCCGCCGCAGCGACTTTTCTTGAAGTCGAAGCCCTTTGTCTTGAAAAAAAGCTGCTCGCCGACCGTGAAGATGAAGTCATTCCCGCAGTCTCGACACTGAAGGGTCTCATCCTCGGGATCGGGCGGCAGCACGAAAGTAGCGGCTTTGAAACCGCTGTCGGTGGCGGCGGCTGCCTCGGGCTGCACCGCTGCATCGACGTCGGCCGGAGCCGCGGCGGCCTTGGCGGCCTTGGCGGCTTTTTTTGCGAGCTTCTTCTTCTGCGCCACCTGCTGAGCGCCATATTTGCCTGCCTTGGCCGCTTTCTTGGCCGCCTTCTCCTCCTTTGACAGCTTCTTGATCGTCGAGTCTAGATCAGCCGGCATTTATGCCTATCTCTGGTCGGCGAGAGGCGCGCGAAGGACGCGCCGTGGTCGGCGAGACGCGCGAACGACGGAAAACGGAGGCAGCGTCCGTGGCAGTGTGGTCAGGGAGGCACGTGCGAGGCCAGGCGCGCGAGGAAAAAGAATTTGAGGAATCTCCGCGTTGAGCGTTTGTTTCATAACATCGAAGGCGAGCTCAAAAAGTACAACAAAAGGCGGTCGCGGGTGCCTCTTAGCTCCCCGGTCCTGGGCGTGCGGTTGATGACTGCACTCCAACGTCCAAGAGTGCTCCAAGTGCACAGCACGATTCACGCGACAGACAAGGCGCGGGCGACGGCTTCCTCAGAAGCCGTTCCCCCCACCACGCAGGAGCAGAAACAAAAACATTGTGTGAGTGTTAGAGTTGTTTGGTAATTTGAGGTTCGACTCTCTACTCTCTCTCTCTCTACTGTCTCTCTCTCACTCAATCATCTATCTCGGTTGGTTGGACATGCGCATGTGCATGTGACATGTGAGTGGGACCCGCTCTGGTCCATCGGAGGGCCGTTACGCGCATGTATGTACATGACCAGTATATACGTGCAATGGCATGTACAAACGCATGTATGTTCCTTTTTCACGGTGCCGCCAGGGACGGCGACGGACGGCTTAGAGCGGCCGCACATTGCTCGGTATCCCCCCTGCACCTCTAAGCCCGTCCCTGCTGCTAGGGGGGGGTCTGACCCCCCCAGCAGCAGAGAACACTGGACCCAGCTCCCGCCTCTTCGCCGCCGCCCCCCTGGCTGGTCCATCGCGAACCCACTATGATTATCGGAAGCTCTCCTCCAGCAGCAGAGATGTGGGTGTCTTCCGACAAATCAAGCAGCCCGACCGCCGCGAAGCGGGATGATAGCGAGAGGTGTACTCCGCGAGGTTGAGCGCTGCACGCGGAACTCGGGCGGTGTCGCAGCGTCGAGCAACACTCGGTGTCAGAGCGTCGCGCCAAATCAGTAGTCTCATCGCCGAGTGATTGCTGGCCTGTGGCGTATGACCTCGCCCGGATATCACCAACAACGAGCATGCGAAGATAAGGGAACCATGTCTGATGGACTTGTACCGCCCGCTGTGCTCTCCGCTGTGCCACAGCTGCGAGAGCCGTATCTTCACTCCTTGAAGTAGAGGCGCCGCGAGGCACGAGAGGCGTAGAAAAGAGGCTGGCCGCGTGCCCCGCACCGCCCGGCTGGCAGTAGGAGGGCCCGCCGGTGAGACCACTGATTTTGGTGCCGACCATAAATTCTCGCAACTCGAACGCATGCTACTTACAGCTTCTGTCTGTACAGAGAGGCGGCACTAGGCCACCCCGCCAAGAGGCGCGCGACCAAGATCCACACCAAGGAGGGCTTGATGTACTTTGTGGACCGGCTCGGGCCGCTGCCGCACGAGATAGTGCGGACAGAGATGCGCGGGCCGCCCGGCCACACGTACAAGGTCTTGTGCATGAGGCCGGTCGAGCCCACGGGCAAGACCCGCGAGGCTCTGGGCCGCAGCTCGACCGATGCCACCTCCGTCGCCCCGGAGGCGTTTGTCCAGAAGAACGAGCTCGTCTACCTGAGCGAGCGCTTTGGGCAGCTCTGGTGCCTCGCCGCCCGCCCCGGCCCGGCCCCGCCGCCTTGTACCACACGCGCAGCCCACGCGCTTGCCACGTCTCCCGCCAGGTTCGAACGCGCCAAGGAAGACAGCCTCCTGAGGGCGTCGCTCTGCGAGGCGGTGTCTCGCTTCGCTGCGAGCTACGCCAAGCATCCGATTAGCGCAGAGCAAGCTTTCCGCTCGCTCGCCAAGTGTTCGGATGCGACGCCAACCCCGGACGAGTTCTCGGAGCGCGCAAAATTTTAGCGTTGCCGTTGGCCGTTGCGGGCACGGAGCCTACCCTGTGGTGAACGAGGCCGCGCGCGGCGCGAGGTGACTCGTGTACACTGTGAAAACTACTGCGTTGTACGAAGCACTGCAACAGAAGAGTACGCAACCCTGGCCTTCGGCACTACATCCTCTCCCTCTCGCCACGCATTTTGGCAAACCATTTGCTATCTCGTAAATTCGCAAAAATATGCCTCAAATCGGTGTGCGCCACGGCCAGAGATCGAGCCGTCCACACGCTTCTTTGCGCGGCCCAGCAGCGCCCTCTGCGCACGAGAGAGTGTCGGTGGCGGCCGACTCACCCCGGGTGCGCGCGCTTTTGCTGCCGGCCGCCGCCACCGCCGGCGTCGGCCGAGTCGTCCGGCACGAGCAGACCGAGCGCTCGCTCGCAGCCGTCGCGCAGCGCCTCGTCGCCGTCGCCGAGCGTGGCGAGGTGCGAAAAGTAGCGGACTGAGGCGACGGCGCGAGGCACGTCGATGCCGAGCAGCCTGCGCGGCTCGACTCCCTCCTCGAGCGAGCCACTCATCGCGTCGAGCACCGCGAGGTAGTTGCTCCGCAGCTGGCCGTCGCGGAAGAGTAGGTATGCGAGCCCTTCGGCGTCGTCGGCGAGCTCGTACACCTGGTTGATGGGCGAGCCGACACGCTCGCCGTTCCGGATGAACGGCGGCGTCGGGAAGATCCACCACGACCAGCAGCCAGCCTTCCTGCCGTCCTTGAGCTCTCGCACAGCCCGGTCGTGGTCGAGGGCCTGCTTGGACGCGAAGCGCTGCATGTCGTGCGGGTCGGCGGCGGCGCGGGTGGGTGAGGCGGGACCGGAGCGCGCAGCGCCGGTGATCCCGCGCAGTGTGGTCTGGCGCATTGGGCGCCGAGTCGTTTGCGGGGCGGAAAAGAGAATTTGCGGCGCCGACAGTATGCACGGTGTCAGGAGACGGAATACGGAGGAGCTGTATAGGTCACGAGAGACCCACACCATCGCTACATCACCACAGCCACCAAGTCGGATACAAGTCGATGACAATGTGCGCGGCAGGACAAACCAAACATGAGTCAAAGAAAGTCCTTGGGGGGCTGGGGGTGGGGCCGCGCAACGATTGTGGGCGACCATCGCTGACCCATGCTCGCCGCACCCGACGACCAGCTTTTGCCCGAAA
>NW_005199802.1:0-2171 GCF_000372725.1 Emiliania huxleyi CCMP1516
GTCGCCTCGTGCGCCGCCTTGTCTGCCAGCAGCCCCGACCACGCGCAGCCAGCCTCCGCTGCGGCGCACGCTCGCGGCCGCTGCGGGCAGCCTTGCTCGTGTGCGGCGACCTCGCCGCGCGTCGTCGCCAGCCTGCAGTGCGTGCACGCCGCCGGCAGTGCCGCGATACGCTCCTCTTGGCTTCTGTTTCGGATTGCCTGGCTCAGCGGTCCGAGAGCCATGCGGCACTCGGGGCAGCGGCGCGGGGCTCGCAGGTTGGAGTCGCAGGAGGCGCAGAAGACGTGGCCCTCCCGGCACTGGTGCTGCTGCCCGTCCTGCACCTCCAGGCAGACGGGGCACTCGAGGGCGGCCATCGGATGATTACAGAAAAAGAAAAAATCCCGCCAAAAAAAACCACGGCCTGAGGAAATATTTTTTCTTTTTCACCACCGAAGGTGGCTGGCTTCCTCCTCCTCCGACTCATCACTGTAAAGGACTTTCCTCGTTCTTTCTCGCACTCGCTCTGCCCAAATAATCTTGCCCGAGAGAGAGAGATTTTTAGCAATACCACCCGAGTGCTCCCGAGGGCGAGGCTCTCGCGGCTTCCTCGCCAGGAAATCCCTGTGGCTGTGCCTGTGGCCTCCATATCAGACTACCCATGAAAGAGCTTCCTGCCGTCGCGTGTAATTCTCCGCGTTTGAGAGAGAGACGTTTTTATTAACCAACAAGAAATCACGACTCTCACAGTGATTTGGGCTCGGCAGCTTTGCCGCCCCTCTCCCAGCCCTTGCCGGCGACAGGATCACGAACCCAGGGCTCAGTTCCGTCTCCCCCCACTCCCTCCTGTAGGCAGGCCGTCCCGCGCTGGCGGGAAGAGGCGCGCCGAGCCATCGGCGACGTCCCGGCGAGCTCATGGGCGCTCAAAAGGTCGCGGACCCGCCCGTCGCTTGCCGCCCCTCTCCCAGCCCTTGCCGGCGACGGGATCACGAACCTAGGGCTCAGTTCCGTCTCCCCCCCCTCCCTCCTGTAGGCAGGCCGTCCCGCGCTGGCGGGAAGAGGCGCGCCAAGCCATCGGCGACGTCCCGGCGAGCTCATGGGCGCTCAAAAGGTCGCACCGGCCCGTGGCTCCGCCGTCGGCTCCGCCGCGAGCGGCGACGGTGACAGAGGCCGCCGGTGCTCGCCTATACCGGCTAGTGTGGAGCTCTCAGTGTGGTTGCGTGTTGTACTAGTGATGCTGCACTAGGCGGCCCGTTTTTAGCAAAAACCAGATACCACATCGCGTGTGGTCGTCGAAAAACCGCATGTTCGCCCGTCTGGGACCTCTTCGTACGGCTCCAAAAACCGCTCCTTAACGACGACTACGCGGCCCGGCGGTCGATCTGCGCCTTCTCAGCGGTGGAGGGGATGTGGGCGGTGTGTGCGGACCGCGTGGTGCTGCGATGGTTCGACGAGTGCGACTCCCAGCGTCGACTTTTCGACCCCACGGAGCCTCTGCTGCTCCGGGGGGGGGGGTCTGCAGACCACCCGGCCGAACTTCAGAGTCGCGGTGCTCCTCAAATACCGCTCAAATACCCACGATGTTGTGGAGGGGACATATGCTGATGATCCCGGCCCGATTGGTTTGCTCAGAAAGCTTCTGGGCGGTCGTTAAGGTTCGCTCCCCGCACACCGGCCCCGGAATAAGTGACATCATAGGTATTTTGGCGCTGATTGTGTTGGCTGGTCCCCACGAGGTGTCTCCACCCCATTCTTCGTGTTGTCCCCGGTAATTGGCTCATCCTCGATCGCCTCGTACACCCCTTTTGTGCGATGGGACCCTTGATCGGCCGGAGAAGATGTGCCAAGCTATTGTGCCACAATCGGTCGGTGGAAAAAGAAGACCCCCGCCTTTGCCGTATTTTTTCTTTTTTCACCGACCGAAGGGCTGGCTTCCTCCTCTCTCCGACTCATCACTGTGCATCTTGCATGCTCGTCCTCCTCGCGCTCGCCGCCCCCTCCCGGCCGGCACTGCCCGCGCCCACCGTTCTCGCCGCGCCAATCTCTGCCGCCGCCGCGCCGCGCCGCGCCGCCGCCGCCGCGAGAATGCTCGCGGCAGAGGAGCCTCCGGCGGCCTGCTCGGTGTGGGACACGCTGATCCCGGGCGTGACGAGCGGCTTCGAGGAGCGGCGTCGCGTCCGGCTGACCCACATGTA
>NW_005199801.1:0-2170 GCF_000372725.1 Emiliania huxleyi CCMP1516
ATAAGAGCCGCAGAGGGAGGGGCCCGCTCGACGATCACCCGCTCCGTCCGGTCGACACAACGACCGCGAAGAGGGGGGAGACGGTGGCGGGCGCTCCTCTCACAGCTCGTCATCCGAACGGCGGAGGGGGCTCCAGAGGAACGGCACTCCTAACCCTGGGATGGGCCAGCTGAGCGCACTGCACACACGCCATCGGGGGGAGCCCGCAATGGCCGCCGAGAATACCCCAGCCATCGAAGCCGCCAGGGCAGTCGCCACCCTCGCCATCGCCAACGCCACCACCCTCACCGCCGCCACCTCCGCCGCCACCGCCCTTGCCACCAACACCCCCGCCGACGCCACCCTCGCCGCCAACACCCCCGCCACCACCCTCCCCACCCAGGGTAACCAAAGGGAGGCGAGAGGTAGTCATAGTCGCCGTCAACGTCGGGAGCATCGCCTACCAGACACCGGCCGCAGGGGCCGCGGCACATGGCACAGCAGGGACGTTCAGCAGGGCCCCGATGGGCACAAACATGAACACCCTACTGCGCCAAATGGGCGCCAGCAACCCCGACGGCACGAGAAGAGTCGCCCTCTGGGCGCTGTCGTCGACGGGCCTGCCCAAGAGGGACATCCCGAGAGCTCTGGCCGACTTCGCATCCGTCGGGTACCTATGTGAGGAGACGCACGGGGTAAGGGGCGACAGAAGGTCGGAGATAGCGGGCGTTATGGTATGCATCGACCCGAGGCAACTTCGATTCCTCAACGTCGGGCAGCGTAAGCAACGACACCGGGTGGTGAGGACAGGACGTATCCTCCGGGTGCGGCTGGGAATAATGGGCGCGACAGCAGACGACGACTTCGACGTCATGGCATGCTACATGCCGACACGGGGCGCGCAACGGAGGGGCGGACAGGAGAGCAGCGAGGCCAGCAGACAGAGGCGCGACACGAGCGGGGGGGCACACAGCGGCGGACAGGGGGATGCCGAGCCTTCGATCAGGGTGGTCGTCGCCGGAAGCCGACGAGCGGAGACGCGCGACACGGGAGCGGACACAGTCCCGCGCCCCTTGCCAGTCAACATCATGAGAGGCACCGGGCTCGGCAACCCATTCCCCATGGGGAAGAGAGGCACCGACGAGGCGCTGCGCGACCAGGTATGCGAGGCATTCGACACGTGGCTCCGGCTGCGCACCGTTCCCGCCTCGGCCGTGTGGGACACTAGATCCACGCCAGCGCTCATCCGACAGGCCAACGGGCAGCCCTTCTCACAGGAGATCGCCCCTCGACGCTCCGACGAAGCTAGGACGGGGAACGACGCCGTCGTGGCGATGCGGGCCGCGCTGAACGGCCGCGGCAACGCCAAGGTGGTGCGGCTCGGATGCTCGCCCTCGTGTCGAGAGGGGAGGCTGTGCCACGGGGACAGCCTCGCAGCCATGGCGCGAGAGCTCATCGGCGTACGAGACGAGCGGCGTAGAGAGGGGCAGCAACGTGGAGACGCCCCAAAGCCACGCAAGCCGAGGGCAGACAAAGGGGTGCCGAGAGGCCCGCGAGCCCTCAAAGGCACAAAGGCATACCAGATCGGGCACCTCAGTCTACTGCGGTTTCGGCTCGGGCGCGAGAGGCAAGTGTCACAGCGGACCCTCGACGCAGTGCGCGAGGCGCAGGGAGCTGGGGTCGAGCCGTGGAACACGGCAGACAGCCAAGGCAGCCAACGGGCGCCCAGGAAGGGCCAACGGAACCGAAGAGCCGCACGACGCTTCCTGGACCGACTCCGTTTCGAACTCCTACAAGGAGGCAGCGGCGGGGACGGACACAGACACCCCGAAGACGCCAACGACGGCGACGAAGATGGAGAGAGGAGCGAGGACGAAGAGATGCCCGACCGCACAACAGAGCCAGGGCCGAGCGAGCAACCACCCGAAACGGGCCATCCAAACGAGAAGGCAGCCAGGCAGACGACGAATTTACAGTGATGGACGAAGACGAGGAACGGCCAGAGCACGAGGCGTCCCAGCCGCCGAGGAAGCGGGGGCGATTTGAGAACGAACGTAGCGATTCGATGAGCCAGGGGGAGGGGGTGAGCCAGCAGCATCACGAGGGCGAGGAGCCGATGACGAAAGCGCAGAGAAAGCGGGAGCGCCAGCGGAAGGAGGGCCCGCCACGGAAGCCTAGAGATGATTCAGAC
>NW_005199800.1:0-2170 GCF_000372725.1 Emiliania huxleyi CCMP1516
CCCCCCCCAGGGACCATGTCCCGAGCCGGACGTCCGTTGAGTTCTCCCGCGGAGAGGAGCGGTCGGTCAGGAAGGCGGCCGTGCAAAGAACATGCAGCTTCTCAACGGCAAGACCGTTCCCGCTCGTGGTCGGGGGCGGCGGGCTTTTCATCGACGCCCCAGCTGAGCGGCGCAACCTCCTCACCGTCGACCCGGTGTACCGGCGACCGCGCCACGCGCACGCCGCTGTTCCGCCACGCCGATGGCTCCGCCATCACCGAGGCGCCAGGTGCGGGACATGATCAAGCGGCTGATGCAGCGCGCCGGTGCGTCGCCCGCCGAGTTCGGCGCCCACTCGCTGCGCATTGGTGGCGCGACGGCGCTCTTCAAAGCGGGCGCCTCCCAGATCGACATCATGACGATGGGGCGGTGGTCGTCCGACTGCTACCGCCTGTACGTCCGCGCCTGCTTCGGTCACGCCGTCGAGTGGTCGAGGAAGGCCGGGTCCACTAGCGTCGACGACGTCGCCGAGGAGTACAAGGAGGTGGACTGTTACTGATGGAGGTGCCTGACACGCGATCGCGTGGGGGGGGACTGCGCCCTGGCCGTTCCGGGCTCACGCGGTGGTCACCATCCCGGAGAGCGAGGGGTAGGGAGCAGCGCCTCCCCCCTCACCACGCATGTCAGGCGCGGCCGCCGCCGAGCGCGGCGGCCGCCCAGGCCTCGCGGCCGATTTGTTTGTCTCGCAAGAGGAGCGCATTTCTCAATTCAACTACCTCCTCTTCTTCGAGACCCTCTCGCGCTATGAAGGCGGGCGAGAGGAGGGAGGGGCCCCTTGCAGAGGTGGCGTGAATGCTTTAGCATTCTCGCCCGCTCTGCTGAGGGGAGGGGCAGGACGAGCGGTCGCCTGAGGCGCCTATCTCTATCCACCCTCTCTTGTGGTTTGCCAGCGGGGCACGTGGCCAAGGACGACGTTTCAGATCGCGCGTCCGCTTGTTTGCGCACCCGCGTGCTCGTCCACGCCACTGTCCTCCCGCCCCCCTTTGATCTCTGTCGCCCCACCCGCCTCTCCCGAGCGACTGAGATTCGAGGTTGGTCTGTTCTGTTATCTGTTGGAGTCTTGCGAGTGTGTCCGTCGTCGTACCCTCCGCCGTCCATGCATGGTGTGTGTGGAGTGCTGTCTGTGGTGTTTTGTGGGGTGTGTGTGGGGGGAGGGGGTAGGGAGCAGCACCTCCCCCCTCACCACGCATGTCAGGCGCGGCCGCCGCCGAGCGCGGCGGCCGCCCAGGCCTCGTGGCCGATTTGTTTGTCTCGCAAGAGGAGCGCATTTCTCAATTCAACTACCTCCTCTTCTTCGAGACCCTCTCGCGCTATGAAGGCGGGCGAGAGGAGGGAGGGGCCCCTTGCAGAGGGCAGTCCGGGTTCTGTGAAGAGGGTCGCTCGTCGAATGCGAGCCAGTTCGCTCGCGACGCCGACGCCGACGCCGCCGCCGGAACGACCGCGGCGGCCGGTCGAGCGGCCGCCCCGGCCAGCGGCCGTATCGAGCCTGCCCGTCGCGAAGGTGCGGACCTCATGCGCCCCACCGGCCGCCCGCGCCGCCGCGCCCACGTCGCTCTCTCGAAGCCCAGCGCCACGCCGCTACGACTCCCATCGCGACGACTCCCGTGCTCGCTCGTGGCGCAGGCGATCGACTCCTGACACCCATCGAGCGGATGGGCGCGTTCCCGCCGCGACCCGGTACTCTCGAACGACTTTTGAGGGCAAAAGGTGCCGCCCGAGCCCATTCCCGCCGCCCGCCGCCCGAGATCAGCTGCCACCGGCCAGCGCGCGCGCGGAGACCTGCCGCGAGCGCCTCCGTGGCCCTAGCTGGGGTGATTAGCAAGCGCCTCGGCACTTTAGATTCGCCCCTCGGGCTTTTCCGCGCGCGTGATCAGTCTCGCGTTCTCTCCTTTTTCAGGCGCCTGTTTACGGCCTCTGAAGAGCAACCGTCGAGGCGTCGATGCTCGCCTCCACGCCCGCGCCAGACCTCCGCGATTGGGGCGCCTTGTCGACGGGATCAATTGTGATTCCGGGCGTATTTTTCGGCGATTTCATTCGCACGTCGGCGACTCTTAGTCGCTTCTCCGTGCTAGGAGGCCTCTGTATTGTGTTTGTGAGGACTAGATCGAAACTAACATTTCGGCATATGCGA
>NW_005199799.1:0-2170 GCF_000372725.1 Emiliania huxleyi CCMP1516
ATGAATACGATCGGCTATAGCAGCAACTGGCAGACCGCGCGAAAACGCCTGTGTCGACCAAAATAAGGCTAGGGTGCGCAAAAGCAAGACTGGATGCGCCCAGGCGGATCTGGCTAGCCAGGCTAGGCCCCTCGCAAACGACCCGCGAGACACCGCTCGCGATTATAAACAAATCGGCTATCAGCAGCAACTGGCAGACCGCGCGAAAACGCCTGTGTCGACCAAAATAAGGCTAGGGTGCGCAAAAGCAAGACTGGATGCGCCCAGGCGGATCTGGCTAGCCAGGCTGGGCCCCTCGCAAACGACCCGCGAAACACCGCTCGCGATTATAAATAAATCGGCTATCAGCAGCGACTGGCAGACCGCACGAAAACGCCTCTGTCGACCAAAATAAGGCTAGGGTGCGCAAAAGCAAGACTGGATGCGCCCAGGCGGATCTGGCTAGCCAGGCTGGGCCCCTCGCAAACGACCCGCGAGACACCGCTCGCGATTATAAATAAATCGGCTATCAGCAGCAACTGGCAGACCGCACGAGAACGCCTCTGCCGACCAAATTCTAAATAAGGGTTAAGGCTAGGGTGCGCAACAGCAAGACTGGATGCGCCCAGGCGGATCTGGCTAGCCAGGCTGGGCCCCTCGCAAACGACCCGCGAGACACCGCTCGCGATTATAAACAAATCGGCTATCAGCAGCAACTGGCAGACCGCGCGAAAACGCCTGTGTCGACCAAAATAAGGCTAGGGTGCGCAAAAGCAAGACTGGATGCGCCCAGGCGGATCTGGCTAGCCAGGCTAGGCCCCTCGCAAACGACCCGCGAGACACCGCTCGCGATTATAAACAAATCGGCTATCACCAGCGACTGGCAGACCGCACGAAAATGCCTGTGTCGACCAAATAAGGGTTCGCGGTCTGCCTCCCGCGCCCTCCGGCGCCTGCTGCTACTGCCAGTCGGCCGGTCGGGTCCGCGCGACGGCTCCATCCTCGAGACGTAGCGGTCGCTGAGCGCTTTCTCGACCGCTACGTCTTCCAGTGCACCCACCCACCGCGACCCTCGAACCTGCGCTGCGCGGCGCAGTTGCTGCCGAGCGAGACGCCCCCGCCCGCGCAGGGGCGGCATCACCGGACGCTACCGCATGGCCGAGCAGCGAGCAGTGTGTGCCGCAGTGCCCGTCCGGGCCCTCTTGCAGCTGCCTCTATTGGGCGTAAACCGCGGATATAAGGGTCTATACGGAGGTGGGTGGCCTCTTAGAGGTATGGGAGCCGCTGGCACCGCGCTGGGCGCCGCGGATGCACGTACGAACGAACATTATGAAATCGGGACGATTTTGACCCAAAAATCACAAGGTGGCTGCTCCCTTGACCCGTCACGGGTGCGGCGCGCCGAGGCGGCGCCGAGGCCGGCGCCTTGCACCCGGCCCGCGGCCGGCACCGCCTCGCCCCACAACTGACCGCCCTGCGGCCCCTGCGCAGGCGTACCACAGGCGTCGCTCAAAAAGCGACGCCGGGTGTGGGCTGCTCCCTTGACCCGTCACCCGCCGCGCCCTCGCCCGGCCGCCTCACCGCTCACGGAGCGCTCGGCTGCTCGCCGCCGCCGCCGCGCGTCCCGCACCGCCACGCATGCCCCTTGCCCTGACGCGCGCGCTCTGCAGCGGCAGAGCGCGCGTCTGTCACAGACGGAGCAGCGACCGCGCCGGCGGTCGCTGCTCCGCCCCCCCGTCGCGCGCGCCGCGCGCGCGCCGCCGCCGCCGCCGCCGCCGCCGCCCCCTCCTCGCCGTCTTCCCCACCCTACCCTCTGTTGCGCGCGCGCGCCCCGCGCTGCGCGCCCCCGCCCCCACCCCCGCCCCCGCCCCCGCCCCCGCTCCCACGCGCCCCTTCCCCGGTAGGTGTGCGTAGAAAGTAGAACCAATCGAGAGGTGGCAGAAGCCGCCGTGTGTGACACATATTGCGGCACGTGAGAGTGAGACAGAGCCCCGGCAGCGGCCAGCGCGCGCGCGCAGCGGCCAGCGCAACAGGCGTTTCAAACAGCAAACGGGACGGCCTGCGCAGCCTCTAACTATAAATGTTCGGGCTGTGAAAATAAACAGTTGGACTGGGTGAGAGAGAGAGAGAGAGAGAGAGAGAGAGAGAGAGAGAGAGACTGGGTGTATGGATGGTCATCGAGAGCGGCTCC
>NW_005199798.1:0-2168 GCF_000372725.1 Emiliania huxleyi CCMP1516
GAAGGGCCCTTGAACAAAGGTGCGGGGTGGCCAAAGGCTTCCCCGCGGAGGATACAGGAAAGGGACTTTTCGTTCATTGGGCCGGGGGGGGCATTCCCCACGGGCCAGGGGGGAGGAGCTCCAAGTAACAATTTGGCGGAGGCGGCCCGTCGCCCGGCGTCACCCGCCTGGGAAGAGGGAGGGTTTCTTGTCCCCCTTTGGCGGGACGAGGAGCTTGACGATCTCGGACTCCAGCTTCATCGTCGCCTTCACCTTGGCGCGCTTCCGCCGCTGCTCGGCCTCAAACAGCACTCTGCCGAGGTCATCGCCGCTCGCCGCACCGTACTCGATGAGCTCGCGCACGATCGCGACGCGCTGCTGGGGCTGGATGCGGACCACGCGGCCGTCGATCTTGGGCATAGGCTCAACTGTGAGAGCCATCCTCAGCGCGCTGTTGCCGTTGCTAGCCCTCCGGTCGGCCGCCGCGCCGCGGCGCAGCAGCGTGCGCACCACCTCAAGGTTGCCGTTGAGAGACGCGAGCATGAGAAGCGTGAGGCCGGTCTTGCGCTTGCGCGAGCCCGGCCGGACAACCACAAGCGAGTAGTTGACGTCGCCGCCGGCGTTGAGGTACGCCTCGACCACTTCTGGGTCGGCTTCGGCGTCGGTGACTCCTCTGGCTGAGTAGAAGCAGAGGTAGCCCGCCTCGAGGAATGCCTGGAGCACATCGCAGTGGTAGAGCTTACGCTCCTCCGCCACGTGTCCGGCTAGGTGCGCCGCCTCGTCGATGTACTTGCGACTCGGCCCCGCTGCGAGAAGCACGCGGACCACGTCCGCGTGCCTGCCCACCACAGCGCGGCACAAAGCGCTGGACTCCACCGCTCCCCGGCTCAGCAGCAGCGATGCCACCTCGGCGTTGCCGTTCTCGCACGCGAGCGCCAGTAGCGTGATTGTGTCCTCCGCGACCGGCACCGAGAAGTTGACGTCCAGGCCGGCATCGAGGTACCTGTTCACGGTCGAGATGGAATGAGACGCTGCTCACGCCGTAGCCTCGCTCGCGGAGGGGAGGGCACATTTCGACCACGGTGGGGGGACCGCCCACTTGCGTGAACTCCATAGCAGAGCGGTAGAGGACGAACCCCTTCTCTCGGCAGAAGCCCGCCTCACGGAAGGCGAGGAGCACATCGGACACTTTTGGCTCGGATGGTGAAATCGGGCCCTCGTGGATCTTGCCGTCAGTCATGCGCTCGACGTTGATTAAGGCCGAGTCAACGACCTCGTAATCCACATCCCATTTCGGGTCCAGAAGCAGGCGTACGAGAGCCGGGCGACGGAGTATCGCAGCCACATTCAGCGCCTCGACGTCGACGGTCGCGCCGCGCTGCAGAAGGAGCTCCGCCATGGCGGGCTGGTTGTAGCGGCACGCGTGGAACAGCAGCGTCCGCCCGTCCGTCTCCTGCGGCGCGCTCACGTCAAGGCCGGCATCGAGGATCCCCTCGACGGCGTCGACGTCTCCATCACGGACCATCTCTCGCAGCACCTCCTCGAACACCTCGATCTGCTTGACGAGCCCGGAAGGCGCGTGGGTGAAGCAACGCTCCGCCATGGCGAGCGGCCGCGGTCTAGGAGGCGGCGGCCGCGGCGGCGAGGCGGCCACCTTGGTGAGCTTGGTCGTGTCCGCCGCGAGCCGAGCCTCCTCCTTGGCCTCCGCCAGCTGAGCCTTCTCCTTTGACGCATCCTGAAGGAACAGGGGGAAGGGGAGTGAGCGTTTGCTGGAAAAGCGCCTGGCCGCTCGAGCTGCTCTGGTGGGCCTCAATGCGCTGCCGCAGCTTCTCCTCCTCCACCTCGCGGATCCGATCCTGCAGCAGCGCGTCCTCCTCCAACTCGCGCCGCTGCTTCTCGCGCGCATTCTCCTTCTTGCGCCGCCGCTTGTCGGCGAGCTTGCACCCGGGCGCAGTCTCGGTGGTGGCTTCGTCCGCCTCTGGTGCCGCCGCCGCCGCCGCCGCCGTCACCTTTGCCGCCTTTCCCGGTGCGGCCTCGGCGACAGCCTTCTCTCGGGGAGGCTTTGCCGCCGCCTACAGTAACGTGAGACGAGATTGGGTGTTGCCCGGCGCCAAGGGCCCGACAGGTGCAGTGGCGACTGCCACCTCTTTGTTGGGCGGCTTCTCGAGGCGCCCGGGCGGCACCGCCGA
>NW_005199797.1:0-2166 GCF_000372725.1 Emiliania huxleyi CCMP1516
CGACCCTCATGACCTCCTGCGGTCTCTGAGATGGACACCAGTGGGTGGGGGACCACAGCCAGGATACACTCGAAGGCTGGGTAAGCAGTAGAGGTCGATACTCGACGCGCTCCCACATGGTCTGTGTCGCTGTCGGCACGCTGTCGACAGACGACAGGACGTCGAGCGACACCGGTGGCAGTGCCACCCAGGAGTGGTCGGGCGGTCTCCCGTCATGAGAGAGCCACCATGTGATCCGTATGATGATTCCTGACAATCGCCTCAGTCAACTTTCGTCACAGTTCCCGCTCTGAGAGGAGCTGCGGGTCAGTTCGACAGCTGGAGCTGTGTCGCCGGCGTGCGGCGGCCTGCCTCCGGAGGTGCCTCTGAGGTGGACATTTTTGGTCACCGTGAGGGAACGCGTTCGAATTTTCACTCCGGAACTTCAACTGAGCACGCGCACCGGCCAGGGCTACAATAGTGCCAGTGAGGCGGAGGCGCGAGTCGGAAGGCCGCGGGGTCTCTCCCGTCTCCGGAGTGCTGCGGACTCTCCGCAACTCCAGGTCTGTCGAGGTTGTTAAACGAAAGTAAAAAGTCGGACTCGCGGCTTGCGTCGTCTTGCGCGACAAAGAACCCTACACACGGATCGCAAGGGCGGGGACCTGTTCCTTTTTACCTACCTCACAGTAGAGAGTTGTGTCCGTTTTTTATAATAATTAAGGAGGGGGGGTCATCCTTCCTCACCTCGCCGCCGCCATTGCCGCCGTCGCCGCCGCCGAGGCCACCACGGGCGCCACCCCAAGACCGCAGGGGGCGTCACATTGACTTTGAAGGTGGGGCCTACACCCAGCCATCCGCTCGGCACGCCGCCACTAGCGCCGGGAGCGTCTCGTAACCCGTGTCCGCCAGCTCGAGCCCGGCGAACCCGCTCGGCTCGGCCACCTTGCGACGCAGCGCCGCCGCGCTCGCTTCGCTCAGCTTCGAGTAGCACGCCCTGAAGCTTCCGCAGCGCAGCAGCAGGCGCACCATCGCCAGCGTCCCGATGCGCATCATCTGGTCCGAGTCGGGCGTGATCGCCGTCCCAAACTCGTAGCACGCGTAGTACTCGCCCTTCTTCCGCGCAAAGGTCACCTCCATCCGGATGAGGGCCTCGAAGTCGCCCTCGGTCATCACGCCCGCCCCGCCTAGTCCCCGCAGCAGCTCATCCGCGGCGATGGACAGGTCGCCCATCGTCAGCGGCGGCAGCTCGTGCCTGCCGGCGAGCGGCACGGCTCAGTGTCATCTCGCCCCATCGCACGCCAACGCCACCGTTCTACTCGCCTCTCTCTCTCTCTCTCTCAGCGGGAGACGCGCGCCAGTGGCTGTCCGAATCGGCCGCGTCCGCCGCGTCGTTCACCGCCATGCCCGGCCGGCACCCGGTCTGCCGCGCGAAGCACAAGTAGGCGTTCATGATGAAGGCCACGTTCACCTCGAACGGCTCCATCAGCTGCGTGTCCTGCATCTGGTACTCTCCCACCTGGAAGAGGTGCTGCTTCGTGCACGGCTTCGTCGTCGCCTCGCGCAGCTCGGCCATCGTCCGCCGGCTCGCCACCGCGCTCGCCCTCTCGCTCGCCGCCCGCTGCGCCGCCTCACTCTGCCCGTGCGACGCGCTCTCCTGCGCCGCCTCGCGGCCCGCCGCCCGGCCGGCGGCTCCTGCCGCGTCCTTCATCCCGCCGCCGCCGCCGTCGTACAGCGACATCACCTGCTTGGTCACCAGCCGCCAGTACTGCCTCGCGTCGTCCGGCATCGCCGGCCAGATCTCGCGCCACACGTGGTTCTTCATGTGCTGCAGCGCGACGTAGACCGTGTTCTCGCCGCGCCCCGTGCGCACCGTCGGCTCCTCGTCCCGCGCGTCGCCCCGCTCGGTCGCGTGCCACCGGCTCGCCCTCGGCGCGGTAATTCGCGTCGTCGCCAGCCACTTGCCGAAGCGGATCGTCCACCGCACCGTCGGGTGCAGACCGAGGGCCGTCCGCTGCATCGGCACGCTCTTCCCCGCCGCGGCCTGCGTCGCCAGGAACTCGCGCAGCCGCAGGCGCACGCGCCGAAGCTGCACTGACAGCGCCGGCCCGTGTGGCGCTAGCATCGGCCGCCCATCGCCGCACGCGGCCTCCTCCTGCCGCTCGTCATCCTCCGCCTCGAGGGCGTCCG
>NW_005199796.1:0-1475 GCF_000372725.1 Emiliania huxleyi CCMP1516
CCCCGCCGCCGCCCTCGCCGCCGCCTCCATCGCCGTCGCCGCCGTCACCGCCGCCGCCCTCGCCGCCGCCGCCCAGCCCGCCGCCACCGAGCCCGCCGCCACCATCTCCGCCGCCGCCGTCACCACCGCCGCCCTCGCCGCCGCCGCCCTCACCGCCGCCCCCCTCTCCGCCACCGCCGTCACCGCCACCGCCGAGCCCGCCGCCTCCGTCACCGCCCCCACCGAGCCCACCGCCACCGTCACCACCGCCGCCGTCGCCGCCGCCTCCATCGCCGCCGCTGCCGTCACCGCCGCCGCCAAGCCCGCCGCCGCCGAGCCCGCCGCCCTCTCCGCCGCCACCATCTCCGCCGCCGCCGTCACCACCGCCGCCCTCGCCGCCGCCTCCCTCACCGCCGCCGTCGCCGCCGCCGCCCAGCCCGCCGCCGCCCAGCCCGCCGCCGCCCAGCCCGCCGCCGCCGTCCCCGCCGCCGCCGTCCCCGCCGCCGCCCTCGCCACCGCCTCCATCGCCGCCGCCACCCTCTCCTCCGCCACCGTCCCCGCCTCCGCCGTCTCCTCCGCCTCCCTCCCCGCCTCCTCCCTCCCCGCCTCCTCCCTCGCCGCCGCCGCCGAGCCCGCCGTCCCCCTCGCCGCCGCCGCCGAGCCCGCCGCCGTCCCCGCCGCCGCCCTCGCCTTTGCCTCCGCCGCCCTCGCCGCCTCCGCCCTCGCCTCCGCCACCGTCCCCGCCGCCACCATCACCGCCGCCGCCGTCGCCGCCGCCGCCGAGTCCACCTCCGCCCTTGCCGCCGCCTCCGTCTCCTCCGCCGCCGTCGCCACCGCCGCCGAGCCCGCCACCCCCTGTACCGCCGCCGCCCTCGCCTCCACCGCCCTCGCCGCCGCCACCATCTCCTCCGCCACCGTCGCCGCCGCCGCCGTCGCTGCCGCCTCCCTCCGCCTCACCGTCGCCGCCGCCTCCCTCGCCACCACCGCCCTCGCCGCCGCCGCCGTCCTTGCCGCCGCCCTCGGTACCCGCCACCATTCTTAACTTCGGCTTCCCGCCGGCAGCGCCGGCTTCCCGCCGGCAGCGCGCGCTGGCCGCCCTCGATTTGGACGAGGTCGAGGCTGCCGTGATCGTTTCTTTCGCCGACGGGAGTCCGCCTGTGAATGTCGCCGCCGAGCAGATGTACATCGAGGATCTCGGCGATAGCAGGGTACGCGTGACTATCGTTCAGGCCGAGGGGGGGCCGGCTGCGGAGGAGATCACGGCCAGGGCGAAGCAGCCAACCTTCCTCGAAAGAATGGCAACGGAGCTGGACGTGCCTAAGATCATCTACGACACGGCACCCGTCACCATCTCGGTGGCTATTGCGCCACCACGGCCGCCGTCGCCGCCGCCGCCGCCGCCGCCGCCGCCATTGGCACCGCCGCCGTTGCCGCCCTCGGCCTAGCCGTCCGCGGCCCCCACCGTCTTTTTACCCCCTCGACGCCGCCTCCCTCCA
>NW_005199796.1:9586-11427 GCF_000372725.1 Emiliania huxleyi CCMP1516
GTTTCCTTGCGAAGCCGGGACATTCTCGAATGCCACCAGTCTCACGTCGGGAGGCGACTGCGCGGACTGCCCGCCGGGCCACGCCTGCGCCATAGGCAGCTTGGAGCCGACGCCGTGCAGGTCTGGTACCGTCGCGGCCGGCCCGCGCAACGACGTCTGCGCGCTTTGCCCCGCTGGCTACTATCAGGTCTTCGCCCTCCCCGCCGCCCGCCCCACCGCCCGCCCCACCGCCCGCCCCACCACCACACCCTCTCCCTACCGCCCTCTCCGCCGCCCTCCCCCGCAGCCCTCCCCACCCGACCCCCTCCGCCATCCCCACCCAGGACCAGCCAGCCAACGAGACGTGCATCCGCTGCCGGGCGGGCAGCTTCTGCCCGCAGGGCGCGTCGAACGAGTTGGCCGCAACGTGCAAGCCTGGCGAGTACGCCAACTTGACAGACGACGACGGCATCCCAGAGTGCTTTGTCTGTCCCGCGGGCCAGTCGTGCGGTGGCGGCGGCGCGCCGCCGACGGAGTGCTCGCCGGGGACGTACGCTGAGGGCGGGACAGATGTGTGCTCCCCTTGCGACCAGGGCACGTACCAGCCGTCGTCGGGCGCGGCTGGCTGCCTCGAGTGCAACCGCGGCACCTTTTGCCCTGCAGGAAGCAGCCTCGAGCTGCCGTCGAATTGCGCATCTGGCACGTTCAGCAACAGCTCGGACAGTGCGGTGCTCAGCCTGGACGATTGTGAGCCTTGTGCGCCTGGCTTTTTCTGCGCAGGCGGCGCCGCAGTGCCGACAGAGTGCGCAGCGGGCACGATCGCGCCATTCGAGCGGATGGAGGCATGCGACAAGTGCCCTGCGGGCGAGTATCAGGACGACGGCGGCGCCACGGCGTGCAAGGCGTGTATGCAAGGAAGCTACTGCCCAGAAGGCGCGGCGGCGCCACTGCCCTGTCCTGCCGGCTCCTTCTCGAACGCCACAGACCTCGGCGCGCCGGACGAGTGTACCGCCTGCCCTGCGGGCCACGCCTGCTCAACCGGCAGCACCGAGCCGGTGCCGTGTTCGCCGGGTACTCTTGCCGCACGCGAGGGGCACGGCATTTGTGAGAAGTGCCCTGCGGGCGAGTATCAGGACGACGGCGGCGCCACGGCGTGCAAGGCGTGTTTGCCGGGCAGCTACTGCCCACAGGGCGCGGCGGCGCCGCTCCCGTGCGAGGCTGGCAGCTACTCGAACAGGACGGACCTCGAGTCGGCGGGCGATTGTGAGGTTTGCCCACAGGGCCACGCTTGCACCACTGGCGCCGTGGTTCCGATCGCATGCCTCCCCGGCAGCTTCTCCCTCGGCTTGGGCAACGCCGAGTGCGAGCCTTGCAAGGCGGGAACCTACCAGAGCGACGCCGGCGCTGCTGACTGCGTCCCGTGCGGGCTTGGCAGCTTCTGCCCGGTCGGCGCGTCGCTCGAGCTGCCCGCGACGTGCGAGCCGGGCACGTACGCCAACATGACGGACGGAGACGGCTTGCCAGACTGCTTCGATTGTCCGGCGGGCTCGTCGTGCCCGGGCGGCGCCGCGCCTCCGAGGCAGTGCGCGGCGGGCAGCTACGCTGCCACAGAGCGCCTCTCCGAGTGCGCCAGCTGCTCGGGTGGCACATACCAAGACGACACGGGTGGAAAGGGTTGCCGCGCGTGCGTCCCTGGCAGCTATTGCAAGCCGGGTGCGGCGTCGCCGCTACCGTGCGAGGCGGGAAGCTATTCGAGCAGGACGGACCTCGAGGACGCCTCGCAGTGCACCTTAGCCGAGAAGGGCTACTTTGCCACCACGGGGTCCACCAAGCCGACGCCGTGCTCGCCTGGCACTTTGCCG